>NC_141695.1:13884407-14134407 GCF_964263255.1 Lissotriton vulgaris
TCTCTCCCTTCTGCCCTCCCTTTCCATCTCTCTCCCCCTCTCTCTCTCTCTCCCTCTCTCTCTCTCTCCCTCTCCCTCTCTCCCCTCTCTCTCTCTCCCCCTCTCTCCCTCTCTCCCCCTCTCCATCTCTCTCTCCCTTCTGCCCTCCCTTTCCATCTCTCTCCCCCCCTCTCTCTCTCTCTCTCTCTCTCTCTCTCCCTCTCTCTCTCTCTCTCCCTCTCCCTCACTCTCTCTCTCTCCCTCTCTCTCCCCCTTCTCTCTCTCTCTCCCTCTCTCTCCCCCTCTCCATCTCTCTCTCCCTTCTGCCCTCCCTCTCCATCTCTATCCCCCCCCTCTCTCTCTCTCACTCTCTCTCTCTTCATCCCTCTCTCCCTTCTGCCCTCTCTCTCAATCTCTCTCCCCCTCTCTCTCTCTCTCTCTCTCCCTCACTCTCTCTCTCCCTCTCTCTCTCTCTCTCTCCCCCCTCTCTCTCTCTCTCTCTCCCTCTCTCTCTCTCCCCTCTCTCTCTCTCTCTCTCTCCCTCACTCTCTCTCTCCCTCTCTCTCTCTCTCCCTTTCTCTCTCCCTCTCCATCTCTCTCTCCCTTCTGCCCTCCCTCTCCATCTCTCTCCCCCCCCTCTCTCTCTCTCTTTCTCTCCCCCTCTCTCTCTCTCCCTCTCTTCTCTCTCTCTCTCCCCCCCTCTCTCTCTCTCTCCCCTCCCTCCCTCTCTCTCTCTCTCTCCCTCTCTCTCTCTCTCTCCCTCTCTCTCCCTCTCTCTCCCTCCCCTGTCTCTCCCCCTCTCTCCCTCCCCTGTCTCTCCCTCTCTCTCCCTCCCCTGACACTCCCTCTCTCTCCCTCCCCTTTTCACACTGTTAAAAGTAGATTGTGAAGGGCAGCCCTGCCATCAGCCAGGGGCAAGCGGGCTTATGTATGTGACCACCAGAAACCTGCGTGCCAGGTCAAAGCCCTGAAGGAAATATATGTGTCACATACAGGCGTGCAACGCCCATTGAGTTTGAAATCGCCCCACCCCCTTGTCAGCCCGGGACCATTAACTTTTTAATGAGGCTTTGTTCTGTTTCACCTCTTCCGAGGCCCCTGCAGCTCCACTCTATGGCTGGAATCTCTCGCCCCCAGAGAGCAGAGCCCCTCCGAATCCAGGCTGCTGCAGCCGGTGGTGTTTACGGACACTCAAGAATTTTTTTTTTAAACTGGTACATGTCTGTAAGGTCCGCGGGCCGCCAAGGAAGGCTTGCCGGGCCGCGGGCGGCCCGCGGGCCGTACTATGAGTACCCCTGCCTTAGAGCATTTGCGCGCTTTAGAAGCAAACAAATTTAAATTCTTCCAGTTCCGTGTTTTTATGGGCTTTTATTTCGGCATTTGCGATTCTTGCATTGAAGTCGCCCACTATTATCATTTGGGAGTTCCCTCCTGACTCCAGGATAGTTTCAACTATGTCAAATATCTCATTCATCTGTGTATTCTTTTACGGGTCGAGCAGGCATCATTGTTGAATTGAAATAAAGTGTCCACCGAGTGAGCATTTGCTTCAGTTAGTTTCATTTTCGATGCATTGTATATGGTTACTCAGAAGTTGTATTATTTCAACTTCCCACTGTATCTCGATTGTAAGGAGAGTGGAGAGGCCCCCCTCAGCGTGGCCTTTCTTAACCTTTGTAGCAGGAACATCAATAAGAAAGTCATTCACCCAGTTGAATTTTGCATATGACCAGGTCTCTACGAGACAGATGATTGCTGGGCAAAATCTCATCAAGCTATGCAACTTATATGTTTCTAGGCCAGCCAGGTTTCAAGAGATAATCGCCAAATTGCCACTAAAAACGAAGCTTGGGGTCTTTTGGCGAGAATTTTTAAAAGTGCAAACATGACCCGAAGGTATCAGAGCACTTTACACGAGCACCAATGGTGTTACAGATGGACAAACTCATTTTGTTAGGCGCGGGGAGATTACCCAGAATTGTAGGATGTTGAGCATCCCTGACATGACTCGAACCTGGTTCCCCAGCATCAAGGTCCACCACTCTAGCCTTTAGGACACATCCTCTCCGCTTACTCATTAATTTTTTTTTTCACTTAGGCTTCTCGACAGCCAAGACCTAAAGACATCAGTTTTTGCATTAACCCCTTTGAACTGAGTTCAGTTCCATATCTGTCCACCTTCTTTATCAATCTGTGGTTGTGCGGCAAGTTAACAGCAAACCAGTTCTGGTGTTCCTGGTAAGTTAAAGGGATTTCCAACTCTTGGTATACCCTATAACGGGCTAGAGGGTCTACCGTTCTTTAGGCTTTAAACTGCCCCGAGGCAGCACTGATAGGCTCAAACCCCACCCATGAGTAAAATCTTTCAAAGGCATATGCCCCGCGTGCAGCTAGTGTCATTGTAACTGACCCCGCCTCTCTTGTGACATTCAAGTGGGGTTGGTGGTAGGCGGCTGCCTTTCCAGCTCCTACGGCGTTGTCTCGTGCTGGGGAGTTGAAGCTCAACTCGTGCAGAGAGAACGCATTCGCCAGGATAGGCTGGCAATCTTTGTCGTTTCTCTTCTGACTTAAGAAGTAACACTTTTCCCAGGAACTACATTGGGGAATACTTGCTTTGTTAGATACAGGACGTGAGGTGTTTACTTTGCACATTTCTGTTGTTCATACAAAGTAATAGGAAGCTATTGTGATATTCTGTTTACGTTTGGATCTGAGGACATATCAGACAGCATGGCATGGCTCTATCCACAGAAGAGTGTAATGTTACGCGTGGATCACTGTTGATAACCGATTCCTAGTTTAGTATCAGCTCCATTTTATCCTCGTGATTTATAGTAAAGATGCATTGGTGCCTTTTGTGTTATTTCACTAACAGGGAAACAGGAACACACCAAGGTCAGCTCTTCGCCCCTGTTCTGCTTCAAGCTACATATTGTGGGTAGGTGTTTTATCATGAGCAAGAAGAGAGGCGAAGGGTTACTCTATTACGCTGACTAAGAATACCGAAGGACTTTGCTTTACAGGTATATGCAAAACCCCGTAAGGCAGGAATAGGCATTACTGTGCATGTATGGTGTGTATCTTGTATTATAAGGTTCTCATTCTCATTACAGGTCTCCTTCCCTGCTGTCCCCATCCTTCCATTCCCCCGCTTGATCACTCCATTGAGTCTGTATACTCAACCAGACCTTGGGGCTATCAGGAGGTGGACCATATAGAGCAACATTTGATCCTGAGGATTCAAGGCGGCGACACTTATCCTTTATCGCTTCAACAAAAGAGGGGGCGGGGGAGGAGCCAAGATGGCGACCTGATCGAACGTGTAGTCCCTCGGCTCCGGAGACCGTCTCCTTCTTTGTGACTATCCTGCCGGTGATCCTGTTTTTAAAAGGCACGCTGTGGAAGCCGATATGCTCAGGCGGCCCGCGGTGAAATCCTGAGGCTTGCGATTCCCTGCAAGTGGGAGCAATGTCCGACTGAAGTTTGCGGCCCGCAGCGGACCCGAGACCGGGGCCTCGAGTGGACGCTGGGGCCGGCTGCCGGGTGATCAACACCGGGCGCCAGAAGCTGCTTTGACCCGGTCGGACCATTTGCATTAGACGCGGCCGAATTTGGAACGTGCGCCCCTTTGGACTGCAGGCACTGTGTTGGTTGTGCCTGGTGATTTATCCGCAGAGACTACATGAGCGCAGATACCCACACCGCGACTGCAGACGAGTGCTTGAACACAGCCCCGCTAGTGGCGGGAGACTCCCGATCTTTCTACCCCCCCAATATCGGGCGGTGCTGCTTGCTTCAGGGACAATGCTCACGGCCTCTTTTCGGACCCGCTTAACGCCTTTCCCTGAGCTGTAAACCTGTGGCCCAATATCAGCAGCCCTGCTCCACTCGAGGTGTTTCCAGGGGTGATCACGAAGTGCACAATGGAGGGCAGCTTTGGAGAGCCTGTGTCATGGAGTGATGGTGGATGTGTGGTGCAAGAAGACTTGGCCGGAAGGGAGCGTGGAACTGCTCGGGGCTATGGAGATCTATTGGTGGCTATTGACTCCCTTCATTCCGAAGTGCTACACTCTGCAAGAACCCTGATCAACAAGGTGGACGTTCTAATAAGTGCTCGTGGATGCTCCAAAATGGCCGCCTCGTCAGACTGTAGTGGTGTTCTTTGTTCCACGTCTGACCGCGACAGGATGGCGGCGTTGCGTAGCGGTGCTTGCCCAGCTTCCCCAGAATCCGGGGTGCCTCTTGCTACTGCTGATTATTGCCCTGACCGAAGTGGAAAGCACGGACTGCAATCACGACGGGTGTTCTCTCCCAGCACCGTACCTCCCTCTACCCGGAGATCGCTCCAGAAGGGGCCTGACATTGAGACTTTCTTCCTTGGACCAGTTTCGCTTGGTGCCACAGGTGTGGCGTACTTTTGGCCCAGCTTGTTATCATTGGCCCTGTATATACGGGACATGGTTGAGTGCTCAAGTCGACGTTCCCAGTTTGGACTATCGTGCACATCTCCCTGGACTCTCTGGGTTTCCGTGGTTAGCAGTGGTGGCGGAGAGAGGACGGGCCAGGGGTGAACATTTATTCTTATGGTCTGGGTGGTCTCCTGTTGCTGACCTGGGCGTGTGGGTGGTGTGTCGCTGCCTTTGACTGCACTGTGTGTCGATTCTGCATCTCTAATTTATCCTGCTTGTACTGCTTAATGTCACCGGGCTTTTTACTCTGTGCTATTGCTGAACTTGCGGGACGGGGTGGCCGGGAGACTGGCGGTGGGCTCCTCCCCACCTTTCTTTATTTACTGAGAGTTATAGATTAGGATTCTTTTCTTACTCTCTATATTTCGGGACTCCTTTTACTGGGCGACAGGCACACTGCTAGGGGGGGTTGGGCCGTAGCCAGCTGCAGGGGTGCAGGGTGGGGGGTGGACAGGGGGGGGGGTTGTTTTTTCCTTTTGGTTCTATGGGCCCTCTATTCTTTTTCTTTTCTGGGTTTAGACGTTCTACGTGTGTGGTAGGCAGCGAATCTGGCATTTTATTACGGTTCGTATTTGTCTATCCTGTTCCTATGAAGCCAGAACCAACTCGTTGTTCTTCGATATCCTGCTCTTGTCTATCCTACAGAAAAAATCTTTAAAAATTAGACCTCATTATTACTGTTACATATCCTTTGCGCCTTTTCTGTTGCAATATACTGTACTTGCTAGCCCTCGGGCTCATTGCTGGATTGTATGTGCGATTTTTGTCAATAAAGGTCTTCCAAAAATTTAAAAAAAAAAAAAAAAAAGAGGGGGGGGACCAAGGAGCTTTTTAAGGTCCAGTGTCCATGCTCCTAAATTATAAATGTATACCAAAAAGGGGGACACTGTTCCTAATGCAAGGTGCAAAAGTCACCCGTGCAAAAGGGTGCAAAAAGTCACCCGTTTAAAAACAGGGGAAGAAAAGAGAAAGAACAGGGATCCTAGGTAACAGTCCCCACTAGTGATAGGAAAACCATGTTGTTGTCCTCTGTTGCCCTCGCACACCCCGAAAGGTGTCATGCTTCATCATTGGGCAGTTGCTCCTCGTAGGGCCGGCGCTGCAATTCCCTACGGGTCCCCCGAAGGGTCTCTTTATCGGAGATCTTTTTATAGGACTGCCGGTTGATGCATGTGGGTGTGTGGGGTGTGGGGAATGGGTTTGTTCATGTTCAATTGAGGGTAATAAATTGACGTGCAAGTGTGATATAAAAGTAGGGTCACCATGCAGCGAAGGTAAATTGGTGTACCCAGAGTAGTCTCACCTGCTAATTAAAATCTAGCCCCAATGGCATACTATGCCCGGGTATAGAACGAAATAGGTCAACATGTTTCGCGCCTATATTGCCATAAGGATCTTTGACGCTTCTTCAGGACCAGAGCTATAGTGTGTAAGGTGCACGTGAAAGAAAACTAAGGATGTCTCCATGATGACATAATAATGTTTTTTGTGTGTGTGTGTGTGTGTTAATAATGAAAAACTACGCAAGGTGTAATCGTAAGTTACAAGCCACTTGTTGGGCGCCAAATGTTGCGTAAACTACAACTTTGGTGTAGTTCTATAAGGTTTGCTTTTCCACCTATGGGTGACATCAGCGATCTCAGTTCAATGCACCAGTGCTGATTGTGAAAGGCACTATAAGTAGGCCCACAGAATCCTATTGAATACATTTTTAAAATAGAGTTATTGCTTTTGGGTTACTAACAATCCCTATAAACGGATCAAGGGCACCGTGGTAATGACACCAACCCTATTTTGTTGTTCACAGTATCACTCACACACAAACACACATACACCTACACGCAAACACACACACACAAACACACGCACATACACATTTGCATTAAGACAAATGGACACTTTAGAGTAAAATAATTTATTACAACAAGAACAACCTGTTTTTCAATAAGTCTACAGCTACCCAGAGTATCATAAAAACAGCAAGAAAGCATTTTAAGAGTAAGAAGATTAAAATAAACATTTCTACATGGTTAAAATGTCATCAAAAACCTGACACCCTAAAATATATTTCTAAGCGCTACAGTAGATGGCAAGGAAAGCAGAGCAATTTGCAGTCTAGAGTTTCTTATGGAGGAGCGAAGCCCTGCATACTTTGTTGACACCAAAGGCTGTTGTTATCAGTGGAGGAAAGAAGGCAGTGTTCCCTGCAAAGGGCACACTTGTGCCGCGATAGCAGCCTTCCTCTGTGACTTGGCATTTTCAGCACTGAGTGAGATGTTGCTTCTTTGAAGTGCGCCAACAGTAGATGAGATCATCTTCTGGCACAATCTCAGGAGATAATCTGGGTGAAAGACCTCCGTCCTAAATGGTAAAACGGTGGTCCTTCTATACTTAATCTGATCAGAGATTGGAACTTCTGACATAAGAGAAAGTCAATTTAGACTACACTTTTTGACAATATGTCTAGACTTGTTCATGAGTGACATAGACATAGTGACCAGTTGACACTAAACCCAGACATATCCCTCAGCAGGTGTTATATATCAATATATTTAAATAAGCTTCATGTCGATGTTTACATACGCGTATTTGTACACGATATATATACATGGTCTAGTGTTCAAAAGTTTGCGTATTTTGCACATGGTACACAGGATGTATGTGGTTATATACATATGTGCTTGTTGTAACTACCGTGAACAAGAACAGAGTTCAAAACGCGTAGGAGACTTTGCAACTGAATAAAATAACTTTTTGTAGCCAAAAGGAGTTCCGCGTTATCATCTTTGCGGGATAAATAAAAGCGAGGCACTGTCCTGGTCTCGCTGCAGGCATCAACTGTTAAGGTGTTCCTCTCACACAGGACATTGTGCGGTTCAAAATATATATGAACAAGGCGGGTGCTTACCGCCGAAACGCGTCAAGCAGCCTTAATGAAAGAATAAATTTATTTGGAATCAACTAAAATTTCACGGAGTCAGTGCCTTACTTGGATGAAAGAGTTTGGAGTGTTCCAGATATATATATATATATATATATATATATATATATATATATAACCTACTGGCGGTCGCCAGTAGGTAGTTATAGTTAGGATTTTTTTCAATGTTAAATCTCAAAATTCTATTTGGAATAACTTTGGCGCCGGTTGACGAATCTGCCTGAAAATTTCCTGAAAATGGTCTCGCGGTGTTCCGGTCCTTCCCTTAAAGTTTCGGGGGGATCCGTCAAGCGGGGGCCGAGATAAAAGGGGGTCCCAAAACATGTTTTCTCCATGTTAATTTCCATAGGGCGGTCGAACTCACTTTTAGCCCGAACGGCTGAATGGATTTCCAACAAACTTGGCAAAATTGTAGGGACTGGTAGCCCGATGTGCCTTTGCTATGTCTCAAGATATGTGCTCCAGTGGTTTTTGAGTAATTTAGGTTCAAAAAAATATATATATCTGTAAGCGCGCTCCGGTACACGCCCTGGGGAGCGTTCCGGGCGCGCCACGCGACTTGCGCGCAGAAGGCTGATTGGTTCTCGGGTGTCTGTAAACATTCGAAACAGTCCGCAGCGGCCGCCATCTTGTGTCTCGGTAGGATCGAGACACAAGAGGTGGCCAAAACAAAGGGGGAAATGACCATAAGGGGGCAGGGTAGACCCACCCTGACCCCTTAGGTTTGATGTGGGGGCTATAAAAGGGTCTCGCGGGGCAAAAAAAAAGAATTTCGATTGTCGCGGAGGGAGCGCCCGGTACACGCACCGGGGAGCGCACCGGGAAACGCACACAAGAGAAAAAAGAATGCCAGAGTTAAAAAATGTTGGCAAGATTTTATAAATGGGAGGTAGTTCTGAAAAGAACTTTTTTTTAATTCTTTTTGTCGTTTTATAATTTTTTTTATTATTTTTCTGAACATTTTTTTATTTTTTTGTATTTTTGAACAATTTTATATTTTTTGGGGTTTTTTAAAGGGACCAAACAAAAAAAACAGGGAATTTGAAATGGCTCAACAGGAGCAAAAAAAAAGAAAATAATTACTGTTTTCTTTTCTTGCTGCATTGGTGGTTGTCTACAGCATTATTTATTAAGGTGATGCTAAGTTCACCATAGCATAATGTTTTGCCACACAAAATGCAAACAAATTTGAGTTGGCCAAATTTTTGCTGAATATTTGGCACCATTTGGCGTTCTTCAGGACCAGAAAGTGAGGGTACAGAAGAGGAAGTGCTGGCCACAGGGGGTGGGTTGTTTCGAAGTTTCTGGACTTCAGCGTGGGCTAAATTATTGGGATGCCACCTCTCCATGTGGCGGATCATGGTAAAATTACCAAAAGAATATTTCTTTGTGGGATTGCCCCTGGAGAGAACTTTGTCACAAATAAGACAGGTGACTTTGGGAGCGTTCACCTTTTTTTGGTCATCAGGAAAAGAGAAGAATTGCCAAATGAAGTGCACTTTATTGTGCCTTTGTCTTGGTTCTTCACGGAGGAAGCGCCTTGGTTGTTGATCTTCCTCCTCTTCTTCTTGTCCTCCAAGAAACTGTGGTGGTGGACCTTTTTTTATCGGTGGTGGGGGTGCACCAGCTGCAGCAACAAGTGATGCCATTGTTTGCTCAAAAATAGCTCTTGCTCTCTCAATGAAGAAAGTAAGAATGAGGAAAAAAGGAGGGGGCTTTCACTATTTGGAGAAAAAATGATGAGAACCAATGAAAAGTGTTATTTTCAAGTCACATGACCCGATGCGCTTACGTTATGCGCTCCGGCGCGCTTACGTTACGCGCTCCGGGCCGCGCTGCGGAGCGCTTCCAGGTGCGTTTACGCAGCGCGTCATAAGACACATCGCGCGGCTACGCGATACGTCACGCTTACGCGATGCGTCTCAATGTTGTTTTCGATCGCGACATTGGCGCTAACGGGACGCTTCCCGATTCGCGCACCGGGGCGCTTCAAAATACTACGCTTACCGGGGCGCACACCGGGAGCGCTCCAGGGCAAAAAAAAAAAAAAAAAACAACAAAAAGAAAAAAAAACGGGTAATGCGATCCCTCGGAACAAAAGCAACCCGCCAAAGCAGCAGCCAGCTAAATCCGTGGCCCACAATTGATGTGGAGGCCTCCGTATCACACAACTGGCACAGCGTGAATTACATCCAAACACCTCCTCTCAACTGAACAAAGAGCGGAGGCCACACGGGGGACAGCTTGGGAAACGCTTTATTTCAAGATCGAGCGGCATAATGCATTTCGGCCTCTTGTTGGCCTTCCTCAGATGCCTGTAATCGCCAGGCGGCATTTTGAAAAAAAAATATATATAGATATATATATATATTACCATAGTTAGGACCTAGTTACCATCCCTATATAAAGTAGGAATTAGCATTTAAAAAACCTATGAAATTCACTGAAAAAACCATAGGTTTCACACCAGTTATAGTTAGGAATTAGCATTTAAAAAACTTATTAAATTCACTGAAAAAACCATAGGTTTGACACCAGTTATAGTTAGCTGGAAATTTTACTGATATAAAACCATTGCAATTCCCACGTTATAGTTAGTTGGACTCACTATAACTTGCGCGCCTGCAATGCACGGCTGATGATGTTACATATTACATCATTCATGACATGGTCAGTGACATCACTCATGACATCACTGATGACACCATCCTTGTGACAGAGTGACAGACCTCCTTTCAGTGTAATGTAACCCTTGAAACACATATTCAAAAATAGAAACTAACATTTTCAAAAACATGGAGATACCCATACCAGTTATAACAACCAATTCAGTAATTCCGCCATCTATATACACATCCACTCATTCACCAACAGTTCTATATAGTCACTCATACATATACTCACTCATCATATGTAGTCATACACCTATACATCCTGTTACACACTGACAGTCATCCAAAAGTTACTCACACACATACTCACACATGCAAATAAACTATTGAACATCCATTTATTTGAAAAAATACACATACTTACTCTCTTAAACAATCACTTTATACTAGATTAAAACATATGTAGTTACTGATAAAGACACTAGTGAGACAGTCATTTACTCACTAACATACATATAAACACACTCATCCACCCATACAGTCCTGCACATAAGCGGTCTTCAAAACACATACAAACAGTGAGTGAGTCACCAACGCATGCAGCCACTTGTACACAAAGTGAACCAATGTATGTATGTAAATGTATAGGCATTTATATAGCGCACTACATACCCGGAGGGTCCCAAGGCGCTTCGACCGCTGCGAAACCCTTCCTGGCTTCCCTGAGAGATGGTCCCTTAATGGGTATCTCCAGGGTGAGACCAGGCATCCCCGGCGGTCTGGTGGGGCCGTTAGTGAAGATGAGGCAAGCTAATGCCCAGAGTTGCCGAGTGTGATCGCTGATCAGAGTGGGCACCGAGGCGAGAGAATTATCGAGTCCGCTGACCCTGGTCCAGAAACCTGCCGCGCCGGGAATCGAACCCTGGTCCCAGGCCGTCCTCTGCTCTCAGGTCTGCCGCCTCTAACCAGTGAGCCACACTACTTCACTGATAACAATGATACATATATTTCAATATTTAAAAGTTACTCGCTAATATATGTATTTACTAAGATACACTTAATAGGGCAGTTAACAAATCATTTTATTAAAAAAAAACATCCATTTACACACTTATTTAACCATTTATTCTTCCATCGACCTATACAAATACATATATAAAACAAATTTATTTTTCAGAAAGACACACATTCACTGGATGGTGTCATCAGTGATGTCATGAGTGATGTCACTGACCATGTCATGAGTGATGTAATATGTGACATCATCAGCAGTGCATTGCAGGCGCGCAAGTTATAGTGAGTCCAACTAACTATAACGTGGGAATTTCAATGGTTTTATATCAGTAAAATTTCCAGCTAACTATAACTGGTGTGAAACCTATGGTTTTTTCAGTGAATTTAATAGGTTTTATAAATGCTAATTCCTAACTATAACTGGTGTGAAACCTCTGGTTTTTTCAGTGAATATATATATATATATATATATATATATATATATATATATATATATATATATATATATATATATATATATATATATATATATATATATATATATATATATTCCCACGCTATAGTTAATTGGACTCACTATAACTTGCACGTCTGCAATGCACTGCTGATGACGTCACATATTACATCACTCATGACAGAGTTTTTAAAAAAAAATTGATTGGTTAACTGGCTTATTAAGTGTATCTTAGTGAATACATATATTAGCGAGTAATGTTTAAATATTTAAATATATGCATGAGTGATGTAATATGTGACGTCATCAGCAGTGCATTGCAGACGTGCAAGTTCTAGTGAGTCCAACTAACTATAATGTGGGAATTTCAATGGTTTTATGCGAGTAAAAGTTCCAGCTAACTATAACTGGTGTGAAACCTATGGTTTTTTCAGTGAATTTCAAAGGTTTTTTAAATGCTAATTCCTAACTATAACTGGTGTGTAACCTATGGTTTTTTCAGTGAATATATATATATATAAAATTTCTATGGCAAAATGAAACCCCTCATTTTGTTCCTTTTCAAATTAAATGTATTAAGTGTTACCACTTTATTCCAATCAAGATGACTTCAGGTGTGCCATACTTTTGTCATAAGTAAGACTGTTAGCGTTCAAGTTTTTCTTTAGAACACTCTGGGACATTCTGTCATTGGGCTATAGTTGGGCTACATCTGGCTGATAATTGGGATACATTTGGGCTCTTTTGTCTCTGGTGGTCATCTTGGGAGACTGCATATCAGAATTTTTTTAATGAAATATAAGAGGATTTGAGAAGTCACTCAAAATGTGCCCTAATTTTTCTTTCTTCAGCACTAATCATAATTTCTATGGCAAAATGAACCCCCTCATTTTGTTCCTTTGCAAATTAAATGTTTTAAGTGTTAACACTTTATTCCAATCAAGATGACTTCAGGTGTGCCATACTTTTGTCATAAGTAAGACTGTTAGCGCTCTAGTTGTTCTTTAGAACACTCTGGGACATTCTGTCATTGGGCTATAGTTGGGCTACATCTGGCTGATATTTGGGCTACATTTGTTTTTTTTGTCTCTGGTGGCCATCTTTGGGCTACATTGGGCTACATTTGGGCTCTAACATATATATAGCCCAATGTAGCCCATTATATATTTTTTCAAAGTTAATTTTCGTAAAAACCACTGGAGCATATATCTTGAGACATAGCAAAGGCACATCGGGGTACCAGTCCCTACAATTTTGCCAAGTTTGGTGGAAATCCATTCAGCCGTTCGGGCTAAAAGTGAGTCCAACCGCCCTATGGAAATTAACATGGGGAAAACACGTTTTGGGACCCCCCTTTTATCTCGGCCCCCGCTTGACGGATCCCCCCGAAACTTTCAGGGAAGGAGCAGAGCGCAGCGAGGCAAAGTTAAGGAAAATTACAGGCAGATCCCTCATTCGGCGCCAAAGTTATTCCGAATAGAATGTTGCGGATTTCCTATGGAAAACGATCCTAACTTTAACTACCTACTGGCGACCGCCAGTAGGTAATATATATATATATACATACATATATCTATATATATATATATGTGTTTTAACAATTCAGGCATTAGAATTTTTAGCATAATATTTAAATCAGCTAATTGTCAATGTTTACATATGCGTATTTGCACAGGATATAGATGCTACTCTTACCCGCATTGTATGTAAAGAAGAGTCTAGTACTTTTTACATTTTGGCACTTTATTGAAATAGATTTTTTTACAAATTAGGTTCTTTGTGCTTTAACATCATGCACTTACTTTATGGCCATTGAATATCAGTTTAGAGCTTCCTTCGTAACTACATATATACATAAATATATATATATATATATATATATATATATATATATATATATATATATATATATATATATATATATATATATATATATATATATATATATATATATATATATATATCTCCACCAGCAGTATCCATGTGCGAGCGCGCACAAACAGGACCACGGACTCAGGATATAGCTGTTGCCAATATTCGTGCTTTATTCCAAAGTGAAAAGGTGCAGCCTCAGAAGTGTTTCGGACACGAACTGTGTCCTTGATCACTTGAGGACGTAATCCAAAGCGGGAACTTTAAACACACATAGCACTTCCGGTAACGTGATCGGCAGGGTGATAAACTATGAAAAAATACTACACAATATAGTATTGTATTTACAAAGGAAGCCAAGGAAGTAGTCATCTCTTCTGTCCAGATTTGTCGCCTGGTGAGTAGTGAGGCTTCATTTCATTCTATACTTTTATCATATTCTCAGCATTGATATGATTTCTAACTTTGTGTACCCTAATGTGCATTTTAAGACTTCTTCAACATCATAGTGTTTCACACATTCTTAGCACTGATAAGGTTTCTCACCAACGTGTCTCCTCTCATGTACAGTAAGACTTCCTTTTTGAATGAACCTTTTCCCACATGCACGGCATTGATGAGGTTTCTCACCTGTGTGTGTTCTCTCATGACAAGTGAGAGTTCCTTTAATGCTAAAACGTTTCCCACATTCAATGCATTGATAAGGTTTCTCGCCTGTGTGTGTCCTATGGTGGTAGAGGAGACTCCTTTTCACATTGAACGTTTTCCCACATTCAGTGCATTGATAAGGTGTCTCGCCTGTGTGTGTCCACTTGTGATCAGTGAGCCTTCCTTTGAAACTGAACCGTTCCCCACATTCAGAGCACTGATATGGTTTCTCTCCTGTGTGTGTCCTCTGGTGTGCAACGAGAATTCCTTTCCTGCTAAAACGTTTTCCACATTCTGAGCATTGATGAGGTTTCACCCCTGTATGCGCCCTCTCATGTACAGTAAGGGTTCCTTTCGCTCTGAACCTTTTCCCACATTCACTGCATTGATGTGGTTTCTCGCCAGTGTGTATTCTTTGATGCATTATAAGATCTGTTTTCTGTGCAAAGCATTTTTTGCATTCGGAGCACGGATATGGTTTCTCACCAGTGTGTATCCTTTGGTGAGTTGTAAGATTTGCTTTTGAACTGAATATTTTTCCACATTCTGAGCATGGATAGGGGTTTTCACCTGTGTGTACCCTCTGGTGAGTTGTAAGATGTACTTTTGAAATAAATCTTTTCCCACATTCTGAGCACGGATATGGTTTTTCACCTGTGTGTACTATCTGGTGAGTTGTAAGACGTGCTTTTGAAATAAATCTTTCCCCACATTCTGAGCACGGATATGGTTTTTCACCTGTGTGTACCCTCTGGTGAGTTGTAAGACGTACTTTTGAAATAAATCTTTTCCCACATTCTGAGCACGGATATGGTTTTTCACCTGTGTGTACCCTCTGGTGAGTTGTAAGACGTGCTTTTGAAATAAATCTTTTCCCACATTCTGAGCACGGATATGGTTTTTCACCTGTGTGAATCCTCTGGTGATCAATAAGCTTACTTTTTTCATTGAACTTTTTCCCACATTCACTGCATTGATAATGTTTCTCCCCTGTGTGGCTCCTCAGATGAATTGTAAGAGCTTTTGTCGTACGGAACCATTTCCAACACTCCAGGCATTCATAAGGCTTCTCATGTATGTGTTTTTTATAATGAAAAAGAAGACTGAACAATTTTCCACATTTGGAGCACTGATATGGTTTCTCACTTGTGTGTGTTCTTTGGTGAACAGTAAACATTTCTTCTGTTATAAACTCGTTTCCACATTCTGAACATTGAAAAGGCTTATTGCCTATGTGTGCCCTTTCATGAGCGGGAAAGTGATCCTTTCTTCTGAACACTTGTCCATATTCTGAGGAATGAGAAGGTTTCTCATCTGAGGGTAACCTTTGGTGATGAGTAGCACTTTCTTTCCTTTTGAACTCTTTGCCATATTTTGCATCCCTATGTGCTTTCTAGTGAATAGTAAGGCAGTTTTTCAAACGGAACCCTTTTCCACATTCTGAACACTGATAAAGAGTTACTCCTGTATGTGTCCTGTGGTGCCTGATTAAGGTGTTCTTGTAGCTGAAGCATTTTCCACATTCAGTGCATTGATAGGGTTTCATGTCTGTGTGTGTCCTCTGGTGTACAGAAAGATTTATTTTTTGACTAAGGCTTTTCCCACATTTAGCGCACAGATATGTTTTTCCCCTGTATATTTTCTCTCATGCGTACTAAAGCCTTGTTTCTGAGTGAAGCTTTTGCTACTTTCTCTGCAGTCTTAAGGGTTCTCACCAATACGTGTTCTCTCACGTCTAGTAAGATTTCCTTGGTGGCTGAAGCTTTGATCACATTCATTGCACTGATAAGGCTTCTTGTCTCTGTGCACTCTTTGATGAGAAGTTAAACTTATTTTTTGAATATGCCGTTTCATACATTCAATACATTGTTATGGGTTCTCTTTGTATGCATTCTTTGGTAAGAGGATTTCTTTAATTCAAAGTTGCCTCATAATTAGTGCTCTAATAAGGTTTCACTCCCAAATGAGTTCTCTGGAGCTGAGGGATCTTTCCAATTATGTATATGCCGCCTTCTGTATGTATGTACATTTTGCCTGCATGCAGTATCAGGTGGACATTTAAATGTGAATCAGGTTCCTCATTGGTATAGGTTCTTCTGATACACTGTTACACTTTCACTTTATTGAAGCTATTTTCACATTTAGTACATTAATAGTGTTTATTCCAGATATGCATTCTTTTGTTGACGGAAAGAGTTTCGGTGTGACTGAAGCGTTTCAAAAATTCACTGCATTCATATTGATTATTGCTAATTTTTTCTGCAAATGCTCAACATTTTTTAACTATATTTGTCTTAGATATGATCGTTAATCCCAGTGTTTCTTCGTGAGTAAAAACTTTATTACTCTGACCTAAACTTTGCTTCCAGATTTCTTTTGTGTGTCTGATGGGTATGATGTCATATTCCTTTGACTTGTTGGGACATTGAATTGGTAATGTCACTTTCTTTTTAGAATTAGGCTGCCAGCAGTATGAATCTTCAAAGCACTCAACAGGATGTTACTTGTTGCTTTTCAGCTCACACATCAGTCACCTATGAATTAAAAAGTGTCATAGTATTAGCTTTATTCATGTTAACACATCATTATCTACATGAAACAGGGTATTTCTCACTGGCATTACAGAGATATATCTATTTTTACATGTTGTAAAAACCAAGGCTCTGAATTTCTGTGGATTCAGGATGCACGCATACTAGCTGTACCCCAGTAGCACCCAGTCATTGAGCTGCAGAGAATAAGAGACAGAAGACAGGATTGTGATTCACCACCGATGCCTGAAGTCATCATCCCTTGGTTCTTACCAACACCACACAGGTAACATGGCAATCTCACAACACCAGGTTACTGAGAGATTAAACCCAAACTCCTCCCTTCCAGAGAACACTTCTGAAGTCAGAGAGGAAAACAATGACCTGGAGGAATTGTTTGAGGAAATGATCTCAAAGGAATGGGCATCACAGATTTTCTTGGGTAGTTTGCTCCTTGAAGGACAACTAATCTCTGTAGCCACTTTCCCAACCAGAGAACACAGAACACAAAGCTAGGGACTATCTTTCAAAAGATGCATAGATAGCAGAAGGAACAAACACTGGCCAAGCCTAAATATCACCCCTTTGAAAGGAATTAGCTGATATTTTGGCTTTAATAATGCTTGTTGCTGCAAAAAGAAAATAATAGTCCTGGCAATGCCAATAGGTCTAGCTTTTTAATATTGAGTGACTATTAACTGATGGGAGGCTTTTGTGTGTTTCTGTGGGGTTGTATGGATGGGTGAATCATTGAATGCAGGTGAAGTGTCAGTGCGTGACCTGAGGGTAAGTCAGTGGGAGTGCTTACTAAATTAGATAATCACTAACAGTTCTCTTTGAGGTAGTGTGGTTGAGGAGTTAGGCTTATCAGAGGGTGTGTTAAGCATTTATTGTATTCAGTGGAGAAGTGTGGCTCAATGCTTAGAGCGGCAGACCTTGATGCAGAACGCTGGCCAGGGACCAAGGTTCGATTCCCGCCTCGGCGGGTTTCGGGCCTAAATTCCTCTGACCGGATATTCTCGCCTCAGTGCCGATTCTAAGCATGGGTCCCACGCTGCAACTCTGGGCAATAGCTTGCTTAGTCTCCACAAAGGCCCCCTGATACACAAAGGATGCCTGGTTTCACCATGGGATGCCCAGGAGTGGACACCCCACAAGGAAAAGCCAGAAGGGGTTCCCTTGTAGTAGGAGTACAAGCGCCGGGATGCCTCCGAGTCACTGTTCGCGCTATACAAATACGCCACATTTACATTTACATTTACTCAGACAGGGAATTATAGCACATGTGGAGTGGAGTGGTGTGGCTCAATGGTTAGAGGCGGCAGACCCGTAAGCAGAGAACGGCGCGGGACCAGGGTTCAATTCCCGACGCGGCAGGGTCGTGGACCAGGGTCCAACGGACTCGATAATTCTCGCCTCGTTGCCTACTCTAACCAGGGAACACACTCGGCAACTCTGGGCATTAAGCTTGCCTCATCTCTACAATGGCCCCCGACAGACGCTGGGGATGCCTGGTTCCACCTTGGAGATACCCAGAAAGGGACAATCTCACAGGGAAAACCAGGACGGGTTCCCCAGCGGTCTTCAGCGCCAGGATACTGCTTGGAGTCACAGTGCGCTTTACAAGTACACCCCACATACTCAAGAGACAAATCCAGACGAGTTAGGTAAGTACAAACAAGCATTTGCAATGCAATAGATTTTGCAGTACTGAATGTTTGAGCTATTGGCGTTGCTAATAATAATGCAACATCAATAGCTCAAACTCTCAGTAATGCGAGACCTATTGCATTACAAAGCAATTGCGGCATTCTCGCTTCAGCTTTAAACATCTACAGTGTGAGTGCTGCAGTCCATTTCCAATGCATTAGCTCTCCCATTACTGAAAGTTTGAGCTACTGGTGTTGCATTTTTATTAGCAACACCAAGAGCTAGTGCCTAGGCCTAGTGCCTTCAGAGACACATTCAATCAGTTCATGGGAACAGAAGATAAACTGCGCTTGTGACCTGTTTGTGGAAACCCACAACACATGCTTGAGAAACAGCTGCTTTCAGATAAACATCCAGACCCTTATGTATGAAGGGCATGCTCCACCGTCGCATCACTGTTTTTTACGCTGGGGCGGTGTAAATAATGTGCCATATTGTCGGTTATTTACAAAGTAACGCATCTAGGCAGATGCGTCACTTTGGAAAGCCCTGCGCTACATTGTACCTGCATCAGGTATAATGTATGCAGAGTGTGTGTTCCCACGAGAAAATGCCTCGTAGAAGTGGTGCAGTGAAATGTATGAGATTTCGCTGCGCCACTACTGTGACTTGACTGCGTCGCAATCCTTACACCTGCTTCAAGCAGGCATACGAAGTGATGCAGGTCTTTTCACGTGGGACTCACCCATGCATAATGACACATTGCTGAAGTTGCGTCAGTTTTCCGACAGACTCCAGCAATGTGTCATTTTTGCACCACCCGATGTGTCAGGATTCCTGACGTATTTGTAAACCATTGTGCCATAAAGCCCCGTATTGTAAATACGATGCATCCATGGTGTCACAAGGAAGACACTATGAAAAGTGACGCATCGCAGTTTTTGCCCAGCGATGCGCCGTTTTTCATAAATGAGGCCCTCAATCAGTTAATGGGAAGAGGAGAGAAACTGAGGCTGTGGCCTAGAGCAGGGAGACACAGCCAATACAAGCTTGAGAAGCAGCTGCCCTCAGCACACAATCATTTATTGAAATAGAAGAAAAACTGATATCATGATCGTCATGTTGAGGGATACTGCTAACATATGCACATGAAGTCACTTCATGGGAACAGAAGAGAAACTGAATTGGTGGTCTTTATGTAGTGAGACACTTTCAACACATATGTGAGAAGTACCTGCCTCCAGAGACACATATGTAGTGAGACGCTTCTGATACATACATGAGAAGTAAGCTGCCTTCAGAGACACATTTAATACTGTCATGGAAACAGAAGAGAAACTGGGCTTGTGACCTACATGTGGCACTCCAGTGCTAGCACATACATACTAAGCAGCTGCCTTCAGTGACACATTTAATACTGTCATGGAAACAGAAGAGAAACTGGGCTTGTGACCTACATGTGGCACTCCAGTGCTAGCACATACATACTAAGCAGCTGCCTTCAGTGACACATTTAATACTGTCATGGAAACAGAAGAGAAACTGGGCTTGTGACCTACGTGTAGCACTACAGTGCTAGCACATACATACTAAGCAGCTGCCTTCAGTGACACATTTAATACTGTCATGGAAACAGAAGAGAAACTGGGCTTGTGACCTACGTGTAGCACTACAGTGCTAGCACATACATACTAAGCAGCTGCCTTCAGTGACACATTTAATACTGTCATGGAAACAGAAGAGAAACTGGGCTTGTGACCTACGTGTAGCACTACAGTGCTAGCACATACATACTAAGCAGCTGCCTTCAGTGACACGTTTAATACTGTCATGGAAACAGAAGAGAAACTGGGCTTGTGACCTACGTGTAGCACTACAGTGCTAGCACATACATACTAAGCAGCTGCCTTCAGTGACACGTTTAATACTGTCATGGAAACATAGGAGAAACTGGGCTTGTGACCTACGTGTAGCACTACAGTGCTAGCACATACATACTAAGCAGCTGCCTTCAGAGACACATTTAATACTGTCATGGAAACAGAAGAGAAACTGGGCTTGTGACCTACATGTAGCACTACAGTGCTAGCACATACATACTAAGCAGCTGCCTTCAGAGACACATTTAATACTGTCATGGAAACTGATTAGAAACTGGGCTTGTGACCTACATGTGGCACTACAGTGCTAGCACATACATACTAAGCAGCTGCCTTCAGGGACACATTTGTTGGTTCATGAGATGTTTCACATCTGACAAGTGCCAGAAAAGACAGATAATGAATCGGTCAGTGGCATAATTACTGCACAATGATAGCAGTAGTGAAAGTGACATCTTGTGACCTTTTACCCTGACTGGTGAACAGAATTACACCACAAAACCTTAGAGATCTCTCCTCTTTGGCAAAGCCAGTGCACGTTTTAACAATTTTAAGTGTGCGCTTGAAATTACAGCATATTCATAAACTGGCTTTGGTGTAACTTTTGACAGGAAAAGTGAAATTGAAAGTGAGCAGCGCATTAATTAGTACATAAAATATATTAGAAATAATAGAATGTTGTCAAAGTTTTAAAGATATGTCGAACATGTATTACAAGAATTCAACCAGTTAGGATTAAACATCGGCAGCCAATGTTAAATATAAACAAACATTGGCAAAGCTAATGGGTCTGCCTTATAACTAAAATGCAAGACTGACCTATGACCTTGGGAGTGCTTGCATGTTGTATGTTGCTGACATGAGCTTTGGCCGGAGGATGGTGGCAGCTGGCTGTAGCAGGAAGAGCAGCACTAGAAATATGAAGTAGCAACAACAGGGGGGGAGGCGGGTGCTGCTGATGAAGGAGGCTGCAGGAGGGAGGGAAGGAAGGCGAGAGTAGTGGTCTGTAGAAGCTTTGGTGGGGACGTAGGGTGTCAGGGAAGGAAGGACTCAAGAGGTGGGTTTTTCAGAAGGGACGCGACTGCATGAAGGAGTAAACGTGCAGGGAAGCAGCGGGCAGCTGAGATGGAGGCAGGGGTAGCAAAGGACATGAAGGAGTGTGCGCCTTTAAAAAGGGAGCAGTGTGTACCCCCTCCCCCACACTACCTCCCCAAGATCACATTGACTTTTATTACAAGCAGTTTTACATGTCCTTTTATGACCATTACTTTACATGCCCCAAGATGCAAAGTTTGGTTGGCTCAGAGAGCTGTGACGACTATGCCCAGTCATCAATGGGAGCATCACTGACAAGTACATGCTTAAAGGGACAGGCATGTTAACGCTTGGATTTACATTCCCACCTCGATGTTAGGAATGCCAATGTAAAGATGCACCCATTGAACAGTAGTGTACGAGGGTTGCATAATTCGAAACGTACAATCTATGTAGTGCTAGCAGTGACCATATGCTAGTATTACCCCACCTACTGCACACATTTGATCAACTTTGAAAGAATAAAAGCATGAGCTGGCCTGCCGCGGACAGCAAAACGCCATCTACAGTTTGATAGCTACAGGTGCATGAACCCTCTGAGCAATCTTCCATTGTTGCTCGTGGAGAATGTAGTGTCATTGCTGGCAGTGATATGCAAAGGCACATCCTCTACCCTCTTTGTCCCTCCCACTCCTTTTCATATCACAGAAGGTAAATTTGCCTTATTCCGTCTGCACTTTTTTAAAATTCTACTGTTCATGTCTTGCCTGCGTCCATAGAAGGGGAGGGGCTGGCTCTGGAACATGAATAAAATAATACTATATCAGTCCATTCCAGCCTGCCAGCCGAAAGAAGAACAGAAGCACAGTCTGGTTGTCTCCAGCTACTTCCAGCCCAAAAAAGTAAAGTTCCAGCAAACGAGAGAGTCAGACAGAAGTGGGAGGGAGGGAGGGAGAGAGCGGGGGGAGGGAAGGAGAGAGGGAGGGAGGGAGAGAGAGCCAAAAGAGCTGAATTGGAGTCAAATGACTCGCCGGCCCTCTGGCCGTACCCTAACTGCTCTTTACCTGTTTTCCAGCAGTGCTCCCCATTGGGGCGTGCCAGAGCAGGAAAGGACAGGCCTACCTTCAGAAGCCTGTTTGGACAGAAATTCGAGAGCTGCTCCATTCTTTGCCGAGGGGGTGGTTGTTACATGCTGGAGGAACTGACAAGAAAAACAAAGGCTAGACTCTGGGTTAAGGCATGTGGCAGGGTCAGACTGTGGCAGGAAATAGGACCGGCACCGATATATAAGAGGCCCCTTAAGTGAAGGCGATATCAAGATCCCAAGTTTCAGAAAAAGGACAACGGTGGAGGATTCCCAACCGAACAGCACCTAGTCAAATATTCTCACAATATTAGTTTAGACCCACACTATAATATATGCTTTTTTACCCTGGTTCCAGCTCTATTCTTGGACCATCACCCATTTCTTGATGTAAGTGATGTGATTTTTGTCCTTTGCTTGTATATAAAGAACTGGTTAGCCTACCCTATTGGTTGTTGAAGTACAATGTGATAAAGGTATCATGGAAATATTTACTTCCGTTACCCTTATATCACTGACTAGCCTCTCCACCTCAAATAGTAAACGTAGAAAATCTGGTGAGCTGTTATTGAGGAGAATTCTAAAAATTCTAAAAACACTCTGTCTGTCCTATAGGAGAATCATATGTACAACTTTGAAATCCTGCTATAAAAGAGCTGTTGCAGAACGAGACTACAAATAGATACATCTCTCCTAAGATCAAGAACAGCGTGGTCAGATCAGATTCCTCCACAGAAAACTATTTTGTTGAACAGGGTAGGTTATAGGCCTTACTTACAACCATTCATAGCTAGTTTAAGCTCCCCGATTTTCTTAGATTGTTCTATTGTCAAGATGGTTGTTTTTTGACCATTCATCTATGTTTTCTCATAAACTACTTCTAGATGCCTATTTGAGCACAGATTT
Source organism: Lissotriton vulgaris (assembly GCF_964263255.1). Taxonomy (NCBI): domain Eukaryota; kingdom Metazoa; phylum Chordata; class Amphibia; order Caudata; family Salamandridae; genus Lissotriton; species Lissotriton vulgaris. The sequence continues at coordinate 13,907,483 of NC_141695.1, forward strand.
TCGTCACAGACAATTCTACGAAACCAAATAACTGCGGGAGAGGATACAAGGACATTAACTCACCCTTTATTGTGGTATGTTCTATATTCTAGTGCTACTTATATCTGTAGTAGAGCCATTGTTTTCCCTTTCTACTTACTATTGGATGCTGGTTTCTCCACTTCCTTATAGATATATAGAATGTTTCTATTATTTCTGAGAGGAGGGTTAACGATATAAGAGGGAAGGACCCATATGGGGTACAATATGCAATAACCCAGAACACCCTGACCACTTTTGAGGAAGAAAAAAGAGAAAAAGAAAGAAAAAAAGAAAAAATTTCAGTAAAAATCCAAAAAGTTCAAACAGCTCTCTGTCAATTAATGCAGACATCTAGTCCTAACTGATGTTGGCAATTTGTTTTGACTACTTGCACTAGATTTTATTCCTGTAATGAATTGTGTATGAAGCCTGGCATTTTCTGTATGAACATAATTGCTTTTGTTTTCAATGTAGATTTTAATTGTATGTCTTTTGTACATTGTCATTTTTTTGTAAACAGCCCTGAAGAAGTCCCAAGAGGACGAAACGCGTCGGCTGTAGCTCCTGTGTGTTTTTTTACTCTCAACTGAACTCAATAAAGAACTCTAAAAGAACACAAGTAACAAACTAATGTGATTATTGCTGTTAATCTCATCAAAAGTTATCAGTGTCTACAAATCCTAAAGTGGTGCACCTTGACCTTGTTTAAAGTATCAAGATCCCAAGTGTCTGGGTAAATTGTGAGTCCTTCATATTTAGAATGTCAAAGAAAGGCGCCAGTAGTTTGCCAGATACCGGACCTGGTTTACACGCTCACTACAAGCACACCCCCCTGTAACTGACTGAAAGCGAGGAGGGTGGGAGAGCAGAGAGAGAGGGCTGGAGAAGCAGAGAGAGAAGGGTGGAGGAGCAGAGAGAGGGGGGTGGAGGAGCAGAGAGAGAGGGGTGGAGGAGCAGAGAGAGAAGGGTGGAGGAGCAGAGAGAGGGGGGTGGAGAAGCAGTGGAGGGAAAAAGAGGAGAATAAAAGCACAGCCAGTGCGGCACTCGTGAAAGGGCGCAGCGCTGATAGAAAGACCTCATACTGCAGTTCTCTGCCAAGAGTAAAGACCAGAACCAGTCTACATCCAGGGCAGCTGCAAGGGTCAGGCACATGCTGTGCTCCCTGCTCTAAGGCCCTCCCTGTCCGTCTGCCTGGCTACCCAACACCGCTCTGAGGCAGGCTAGGCTGGAGGTAGTTTTAGGCAGAAATAAACAAAATATCCCAGAGAAACTTTATAGAAAGAATAAACATGTACCTTTGGCCATCTGCTCGGATGCGGTGTTGTGCACGGGCTGCTTCGCATGCCTCCTGCTCCGAGTCGAGCTCTCAAGAGTACCCTCCCACTGGCGTAACGAACCTTGAGGGGGCCTCCCTGCAAGACACCTCGGGGGCCCCCCTCCAGGTTCAATCAGGAGCCCTGCAGCCAGAGTGCTGTGCTGATGGGGCCCCCTGGAGCTTGAGGCACCCCCGCACCGCAGGGGCTGCGGGGGCCTGTGTTACGCCCCTGTACCCTCCCTGCGACCGGAGCAAAACAAATTGAGGTGCAAATCACTGGCACAAATTAGTTGAATTATGGGAAAGACTGAAACTTGAAGCGACGTTGGCAGAACGAAACTGCGTTTAAGATCTCAGATCCTTGCCCTCACTGGCACCTGCTTTGGTCTTCTCCGCATGCTTCGGAAGTTTTTCCCTTTGCTTTCTGAGGACCACAGGAGGATTACGGTACAGGCCTTGATCGGTTCAAGACTGGACTACTCCAACGTCCTATATCTTGGCCTGCCGGAATATCTCCTGCAACGGATGCAGGTGGTCCAGGTCGCGGCAGCGCGTGCCATTTTTGGCCTGCATAGGCGAGTCAGAGTCCCTGGCTTTTTGCAGTCGCTTCATTGGCTGCCTATCCGACAGCGGATAGTTTTCAAAGTCTTAACTCTTGCTCACAAGGCCTTTTATGCCACAGGGGTTAAATTCCTTCAGAAGAGGCTTGTCTCCTATCGTCCTTCCCGATCTTTGAGGTCAGAGTCGATGTTCCTTGCCACTGTTCCTCGTGTGATGAAGGCTCGTATGGGAGGTCGTTCCTTTATGCTCTGGGCCCCACAGCTTTGGAACTCTCTGCCCCTGACATTACGTAGCACCTCAAATCTGTTGGCTTTCAGGAAGGGCCTGAAAACTTGGCTTTTTGCTTCCTAGATTTCCGTATTCTGCTGACCCTGTTTCTTTTAATCTGTGTGTTGTGTTTGTCTTTTTCAGGTTGTCAATAAAGCGCCGGGACACTCTTTTGAGTAGCCGAGCGCTATAAAAGACACAAAATAACATAACATAACATAACATAACAACTTCTGAAGGTAATTTGTACAAGTTACAGTCAAGATTGTGAAACCAAAATGAAACCATCGGAGGACGTTGCCCTTTCTTTAGACAAACCAGGTCTAAACAAAGTAGCACGGCCCCATTAAAGGTTAAGCACTGAATGCAGCACTTGTTAAAAAAACAAAGTAGTCCATAAACAAATAGATCAAACCCTACAGTGTAAGGAAACTAGTTGGCAGGTGCTCCTAGCTTAGAAACAGAAGTGATGTATCCGGAGCACTGGCCAATAAGGAGCCAGGAAACAATACCATTGTAGTTTTGAACCAATGGCAGGCAGCAGCTGTAATTTCACTCTGTCGACTGACTACAGCTGGTCTTGCATACAGTGCATGCGTGCTGATGCTCAACCTAAAAAGGTATACCTATATTTTATTTCTAGAACCAAGCAGGACTTGGCACAGGCAAGTACAGAATACTTTCAAATGCAAAACTTTACCAGGGAATGGAATTGGAGTTGAAAATAATTATTACAGGTTTGTATTTGCTTTAAAAACAGTTCAGATTACTGTGAAATTACTTTTGATTACGTTGGCATTACTTTTCAGTTACATTGACTACTCAGGGTGATATGCTTAGATATCACACCGTAGATCCAACAGTACAAATGTAAATAAGACAACTTTACTTTTTAAGCATAGTTAAGCTTTTGTTTCTTACAAAAATAGGTTGACACAGAACTTTTTTGGGAAGGAAAAACCACAACATAGATTCCTATGGGAAAAATAGTTTTATCGGTTTCCAGGTAAATAAAAGACCTTCAAGAATAGTTAGTGGGGGATTAGAACCAGGGTTCCCCAAAGTTCAAGGAGACACTCAAGTTGCAACACCAGTGACACTAGGATGGCCAGGTGCAGAGTGAAAGGGTCCAATGTTAGCCAATGGGACTAGGGTGCCGTTGGTTAAAGGGCTGCTTACAAGCAGGCCACTCGGTTGTGGGAGCCAAGCCGCAGGGGCCAATAATCAACACAGAAGCTGCATCACCAGGGTCACGGGGCGGTCGGAAAAGATGCTGCAGGCTTGATCAAGAAGGTTTCCTGAGCACGTCCACCAGCAGGAGAGGTAAGTTGGATCGTTGAGGGATGCCTGGACACCATCAGTTGGGCCACCTAGGGCCGTGGGGCATCAGTTGCAGGGGTGTCTTTAGGCATTGGGTTTTCGTACCAGCGCAGGTCGTGGTCGGGGGGACACCTCATGTTGAGGCTGCAGACGTCGGGTTGGTGGTTGAGGCAGGCTGGGGATTACTGTATCCCAGGTCAGGATCGCTGGGGAGACCTCCTCGTGGTGTTGGGCCACTCAAACTCGGGCCGTAGACATCAGGTGCAGAGTGATGCAGAACTGGGGATTCTGCTGGATCTAGGGGTCTGCGTTGGCGTCTTTGGTTTTTAGCAAATCCAGTACTCATGGGAGACAGAGTCTTTCTGTGTGTGAAGGCAGGGCAGGTCCTCTGGGTTCTGGATGGCTGCTGGACACACCGGGGTTTCGCTGTGAGCAGGTCTAAGTCGGGATAGGCCGGTAGGGCTGGGGACAAAGTAGTTGGTGTCCTCCTCTTCCTGGTTGAACGTCTCTTCGGTCTTAATTCTTTTTTCCTCGAATCTGAGGAGGCAAGGTTTGGGGTTTGTTCCTAAATGGGTCACTTCTTTGGGTGAGTATATCCCTTATTTTGCCACCCTTCAGTGGGAGGTGGGAATGAGCCTCTCTCTGATTGGTGGTGTCTCCTCATCCTCAAGATGGAGGGGACTGAAATGTGTGCTTCACCTCGCCTCCCAAACCTGAGGGGTGGGGTTGGCAAAGGTGGGCACATCTGTCTTCCTAACTCAGTTTTCCTGACAATTCTCCTGTCCAATGTGGGGGGGGTAAGCATCGGGGGTAGCCATTTGCTGGGGGCAGCACAATGCAGGGTCAGCTAACAAAGGCGGCAGGCCTTTGAAGCTCCTCCTTCATGGACCCGTCCCATCCTGGGGGAGAAGGCAGGGCACCTTTGCCAAGTATGGGCTTTGTTTCTGGACCCAGAGAGCGTAGGTCCTTTACTCAGGGTGACATAGAAAACTTCTCAGGGGTCCCACTGACACTTAGGGCCAGATGTAGGTAATCCCAGATTACCGATTCTTAAATACCGAATCATACCGATTCGGTATTTAAGAACTGGCAATCGGGATGTAGGTCATTTTACCGAATCGGCATGATTCAGTAATTACCAAATCAGTATTTACCGATTCGGTAATTGCCATTCATTCCTATGGACCAATTCGGTAATTGGGGGAAACATTGAAGGGTGGCAGGGTGTCACTTTGACACCCTGTTGCACCCCTCAATTGTGCATGGGCGCACATGTTGCAGACATATATGCCCTTAGGGCATGTATGTCTGCAACATGGCACTGTTTAAAAAGCAAAAGAAATGCTTTTTAAAGGGTTTTCCTTATTTAAATTTTTCCTTATTTACCACCAACTTCTAGTTGGTGGTAAATAACGAATTCTTAAACCCCTGTAGCACTGATTACAGTGCTACCTAAATGTCAAAATACAGATTCGGTAATTTTACCGATTCGGTAGTTTACCAATTCGGTAAAATTACCGAATCTGTATTTTAACATGCCCCTACATCCCAAACTCCAAATACCGGTCGGTAACTGCTGAAATCGGCCGTTACCGACCGGTATTTGCCTTCCTACATCTGGCCCTTAGTCCTTTTAAACTCACAAAAAAGAAATTGGCACAGAAGCTGAAATATAAAAGAGACTCTTTAATATCCTCAAATGAGTGAGACTACGTCACACAGAAGCCTTAGCAACTGAATGAGGCAGTCTAAGGAGTACAGAAAACTGGGGCTTTATATATTCTTAGGGTTACATAGTAAGCATAAAACCAAGGGGCAGTCCTGGCTCATGTAAGCATGCAAAACGACTAAGATGGGCATACAAGATCTACTTGCTCAACAAAGTGGGAGGAGAGTTACTTCTCCATACAGCAGCAAGAATAGCCTGACAGTTATACAAGAGAAGCAGGTGCATTCTATTAGCTAGGCCCTTCTGGGCATGTGCGAAGGTGGAAGATGCTAAACATAGTTTGTCTCTAGGCAGACTACAAGGGCAGTTAACAGAAAGGTAGGACAGAGCATATGGCAAGCACATGGCAAACAAAATGGCTGCCAGAAATACAAAATGGCTTTCACAAAGCGGATAAGATAACTTCCAATTACAAGTTGGCTTCTGCTAATGGTAACCCAGAGAGCAGCGTTGGAGTGCCATCGAGAGGGAGGCCTTTGCTGTGGTCTGGTCCGTGAAGAAGCTGAGACCATAACTGTTAGGTACTCACTTCAGAGTCCAAACTGACCACAGACCGCTCAGGTGACTAATGCAAATGAAAGTTGAAAAACCCAAACTTTTGAGGTGGTCCATCTGCCTACAGGGAATGGATTTTACAGTGGAATATAGCTCGGTACTTCCCATGCCAATGTGGATGGCCTTTAACTCTCTTGGGAAAGGTTAGTATCATCCTCTTTTGTTTGGGGGAGTTGTGTAGGAAAGGGCCGTTTTTTGCATGGTTTCCCCTCACTTTTTGCCTGACACTTGATGCACTTTGACTTGATGCGCCCTGGGTCCCTGGAAGTCAGGTTCCCAGAGCATGAGTTCTTTCCCAAAAACGGTATCTTTGGATCCCCAATTGGCACATCTCTGGCCACAGGTCAGCCCCTTGTAAAAGGTACCATGGGTACCAAGGGCACTGTGACCAGGGAAGACCCCTCAGTGCTGCAGCACTTATTGTGCCACCCTTGGAGACCCTGTACCTGAACACCAACACACACTGCCACTGCAGGCTGAGTGTTTTGGCGCAGAGAAAAGAGAAGAGTCGACATGGCACACATCTCTGTGTACCATGCTTGCAATCCACTGCCTGTGGCCTATGTAACAATACTATTTATGGGAGTGGGCCTGCACACCTACATTTCTCAAATTATTCAAATCGTCAAAACTAATGCCAATACCCCTGTTACACTATATACGTGTGCACAGGACTTTGAGCTTTACTTGTTGTGTGGGTTTACCCATACTCTGGCAGGGGTTGTTTTCTCCTTAGGGTTTGTTTCCCCTGACCTGTCTGCACCGTGACCTACTGTCTTTTGCTCTTTGACTCAACATGTACACGCTAGAGCGCCATTTCTTCCTGTAACCAATCCTAAGCCATCACAGTGACTTACTGCTTATAAAAGCAACAGGTTGGACTTATCCATCATCATTGGTCTGGGATAGGACCGCTATTATCCCTACCTAAGAGGCGTCAGTTTGCACAATGAACTGCTTGGAGTAATCTGGAGCTTTGAGAATAGGGTGTCAAAAGCCTTTTGACAGCTAACAGTCCAGTTGATTTTCTTGGGCATTCTGTTGGAGCTGAGTTCTGTGAGGGGAGTCACAATGGACCAATACCCCTTCACAAATCTCCTGTAGTACCCAGTCAAGCCAAGGAATGCCCTGACTTGGATCCCGATGGTTGGAGCTTGCCAATCCAGAATTGTCTGGATTTGGGGTTGTAAGGGTTGCACTTGGCCTCCACTAACATGGTGTCCCAGGTATACAACTGTGCCCCACTACATCTGGCATTTGGATGCCTTGATAGTTAGGTCTGCAGTCTTCAGGACTTTTAAAACCTTGCCCAGGTAGACCAGGTGATCCTGCCAGGAAGAACTAAACAATATCATCTAGATAAGCTGCACTAAAGCCTTCCAACCCAGCAAGGAATTGATTCACCAACCTTTCTGAGGGTGGCAGGGACATTATTTAGACCAACAAGCATCAGAGTGAACTGGTAGTGCCCATCAGGTGTGGAAAATGCTGTCTTTTCTTTTGCTCCAGGGGCCATGCCAATCTAACAGTACCGTGCAGCTAATTCAAAAACACTGAAAAATGTGACAGCCCCAACTTATCTATCAGTTTATCAGCTCTGGGGATGGGGTATGCTTCCATCGTAGTGACAGTATTGAGGCTTCTGAAGTCCACACAGAACCTAACCTTTCTCTTTCTACCCTTTGGATGAGGTTTGGGGACTAGGGCCACTGGGCTAACCCAGGGTCTCTCTGAAGGTTCAATGACTCCCAATTCCAGCATCTTGCTGACCTCAGCCTTGAAATTTCCTTAACTTGGTCAGTCTGGCGATCGATTTTGGTTTTGACAGCAAGCTGTCTCCAGTGTCCACATCATCTGGCGCTATAGCGTGAGGACTACTACTTCCCTCTTCCCACGATCCCAAGGTGCTCGGCAGGGCTGGTGAAGCCCCGGGTCCCGGATTACGTGGCGGCCATCTTTGGTTGGGCTGTAGTTGCCAGTATAAAAGGGGAGGCGGGAGCCAAAACTCGAGAGATCATCACTTCATTACACCCCCGAGATTGAATCGGGCGGATCGCTTATTTTACCAGTGCTATTTTTAAAAACTGTATTCTCCCTTGTGTCCGACCCCTTTTTAAAATATCCCCTCGCTGCTTTGCACAATTGCACTTTGGACCACTCGCTTTTCTTGAAAGCCATAATTTTACCTGGGGAACTGGCGCTATAGCGTGAGGACTACTACTTCCCTCTTCCCACGATCCCAAGGTGCTCGGCAGGGCTGGTGAAGCCCCGGGTCCCGGATTACGTGGCGGCCATCTTTGGTTGGGCTGTAGTTGCCAGTATAAAAACGATCGGCCATGTCTCCGCGCAGCGGACGCGGTCAGCGGACGCGCCGGATCTGTGCCGGAGTCGTGCCAGAGTCCTGCCCGTCTGCGCCCGTCCGCGCACGGAAGGGCGCAGGGGCAGGGCCCCCCACCAAACGGATTACATACTCTGGTGAGGAAATCCGTCATCTGAATGGGGCCATGACATCTCTAGACCTGGCTACACTCACTCGTATTGAGGAACTGTCTATCCAGGCACCGCAGATAGGTAGGTCCCGAGCCCCCCCGCATACTTTAAAGCTCGTCAGCCTAAACACTAGGTTGCTATGTTGTCATAGTCTTGAGATTTACACTCTACTACAGGGCGAAGACATTGACATCCTGACCTTGTCCGAGACCTGGATGGGGGATAACTCCCTACCAGACATCATAGCTGCTGTCCCTGAAAATTACGACATCCACTGGCAGAATCGCACAGGGAACACCCGAGGGGGAGGGGTGGGAATAATTTTGAAGAAACATCTAGCAGTGACTAAAATACTGGCGGAGTCGGCGGATTTGGCCGACTTGCTGGCGATAAAAATTATGTTTGATAACATGTGTGTTACAGTTCTCACAGTCTATTGCCCTCCCAACGCCACCCCAGGTTTTAATGACTCCTTTATGACCTATGCCTCCGACATGTGCTCCAGATATAGAAACGTCATAGTTACAGGAGACTTCAATTTTCACTGGGACAAAGATAGGAAACAGCCAGCGGCCAGCACCCTAGAGACAACCATGTCCTCTCTAGGATTCAGGCAGCTTGTAAACGCTCCCACCCATATAAAAGGCCACACCCTAGATCTGATATAGACCACAGATCTCAGGGTGGTACTAGCTGGAATACTTCCTTGTATGTGGTCAGACCACCACCTGATCTACTGTGACATCCCCCTGGATACCATACTCTCACGCCCAGCACCAAAAACCAGACTGACCCGCCAGTGGAAAAACGTAGACCAACACACACTGACTACATCACTCAGAGGAACTGTCCAGCCGATAATGCTTAATAAAGATGTAGATCAGGATTGTAAAGATATGATGGACTATTTGGTAAAGGCCATTGATCAGATAGCCCCTGAGAAACTTCAGACAAAAAACAGTGGGAAAAAGGGAGCCCCTTGGTTCACACCCGCCTTGAGGGACCAAAGGAAGGCCCTGCGTAATATAGAGAGAAACTGGAGGAGGAATAAGGACACAGCTACTTATGAACAATACAAGATGGCGTTTCGTAGCTACAAAAAATCTATCCGGACAACCAAAGCCGCATTCTATGAGGTCCGTATAAATAGGGCGAACAATGTTCAAAAGGAAACGTTTAAAATCCTGAAGGAACTAACAAAAAGAGCCCAGGATGCAGAAAGTGGCATAGACTGTGATACTTTCCAGAAATATTTTCTGGATAAGGTTGATACTATCATGCGCGAAATAAAAAGCATGGGGTGCAGCCCAATTGAGCAGCAGATCGCTCTAAACCCAACTGCCAGCTGCTTATCATCATTTCCCACTATGGATTCACTAACCCTCGAATCATTGATGAGAAAGACAAAATCTGGCTCCCCAGCAGATCCATGCCCCCCAAGTATTTTCTGCTTGGCAGGTCCAATTCTAGAGGACCATATCCTAGCTACACTGAATAAATCCCTGAGTACTGGCAGGCTCCCCACTAGCTTCAAAGAAGCTCGTGTAAGACCGCTGCTAAAAAAAGTGGGGGCAGATCCCAATGCCTTAAAAAATTATCGACCCATATCCCAGCTGCCCTTCCTGTCCAAAGTACTGGAGCAACATGTACTAAAATCTATGTCAAGCTATCTGGAGTCTAACCATCTACTCCATGAGAGGCAGGCAGGCTTCCGTGCACACCACAGCACCGAGCTGGTCATGCTCTCGGGGCTGGACGAGCTCAGAAGGATGGCTGACAGTAAAAGACCGAGCACCCTGATTTTGTTAGACCTATCAGCGACGTTCGATACTGTCAGCCATTCCATTCTGTTGAATAGGCTGGCTGGGTTTGGGATTCAGGGTTTAGCCCTTCGGTGGCTGGAATCATTTCTATCTGGGAGAACCCAGAGAATCCAGATGGGAGATAGTGTATCAGGAGTGGGAAGTCTGACTTGTGGCGTCCCCCAGGGCTCAGCACTATCCCCACTCCTGTTTAACATATATCTACAGCCCCTGATTAACACACTAGCGGGGATGGGCTGTCGGGTGTTTAACTATGCTGATGACACACAGCTGCTGCTGGGCATAGATGACACAGCACAAGCCCAGTCACACGCCCAGGACATACTTAGATATACGGTCCACTGGATGTCCACCAACAGCTTAAAATTAACCCGGAAAAGACAGAGGTGCTGATAGTACCATCCAAGTGCTCCTCCTGGAGTGACATGTACTGGCCCCAGGAGCTGGGCCCAACCCCACAGCCAGCAGCCACGGTCAAAAGACTGGGCATTAAATTGGACAGTGCCCTCTCAATGACCAACCAGGTTTCCACCGTGGTTGGCACTTGTACAGGTCTTCTAAGACAGTTGCGCAAACTAGTCCCTCTCCTCTCCCAGTCGATGCCACGCACAGTGGTCTCGGCCACCATAGTGTCAAGACTCGACTATGGCAATGCGCTCTACTTAGGCCTGCCAAAAATGCTAACAAACAGACTTCAGGTAGTCCTAAACGACGCCGCTAGACTTATTTTCAACCTTCTGTGGAGAACGCATGCCTCTCCACTATTAAAAAGTCTACACTGGCTGCCAATTGGACAGAGGTCCGTTTTTAAAAGCCTCTGTATAGCCCACAAAGCCATCTATGGGAAGGCCCCGACCTACATCAAGGAACGGATTGAGATATATAGACCGGAAAGAAATCTCAGGTCCTCTGATGCCAAACTCCTTGTATGTCCTTGTTTTAAACTGGCCACAATAGGAGGGAGATCCTTCTCGGTTTTACTACCGAACCTTTGGAACGCCCTGCCTGAGACACTCCGAAAGGAGGGGAATCTACTCCGTTTCAGGAAAGCCTTGAAAACTAACTTGTTCAGAACAGCACTCAGCTTAGCTTAAGTACTCCACCCTTTTTTTATATCCCGGATGTTATGTTCTGTGGTCAAAGCGCCCTGAGACCTGTAGGTGACCCGGCGCTATATAAATCCACTATAACAATAACAATAACAATAACATCATGGGTACACCAGGGTGTCTGACCAAGGGTTAATGAGAAGAGCTGTGCATACTCTTACAGGACCTGCCTACAATCAGCTTTCTGTTGGGCAGGGAGCGTGTCTGAAAAGACAATTCCAACCACTGACCTAGCTTACGGGCAGTAAGTGAGGAGGTTAGGGAGAGGTTCCCTCTCTATCTCCTGATCCTCATCAGTAATCATCAACAAAGTTACATCAGCCATGTCACAGAAAAGTTTCAGGCGGTTCACATGTATCACTCTTTTGGGGGACCTGCTAATGCCCAGGTCTACCAAGTAGGTGACCTCACTCTTCTTTTCTAGGGTAGGGTAAGGGCCACTCCATTTATCCTGGAGAGCCATTGGTGCCACAGGCTCCAAAACCCATACCTTCTGTCCTGGTTGGAACTCCACTAGTGCAGCCTTCTGGGCATACCAAAGCTTCTGGAGCTCCAGGATGGCCTCGAGATTTTTGTATGCATTCTTCACGTTCTCTGCCATTCTGGAATGAAGGCCTAGCACATAGTCTACTACATCTTGTTTTGTTAGATGATGTGGTTTCTCCCATCCTTTCCTCACAAGAGAGAATGGTCCCCTTACAGGGTGACCAAACAGAAGTTTAAAGGGTGAAAACCCTACTCCTTTCTGAGGCACCTCTCTGTAGGCCAAAAGCAGGCAAGGTAACAGAACATCACATCTCCTTTTGAGTTTTTCAGGGAGGGCCATTTTCATGCCTTTCAATGTATTTTTGAACCTTTCAACAAGGTCATTGGTTTGTGGGTGATAAGGTGTTGTGAAGTTATAGACCACTTCGCACTCATCCTACGTATCTCAAGTATGCAAACATAAAGCTGGTACCTTGGTCTGATACTACCTCCTTAGGAAACCCTACCCTGGTGAAGACACCAATAAAGACCTTGGCTACTACAGGGGATGCAGTAGACCTAAGGGGAATGGCTTCAGGATTTATGGTAGCATGATCCACTTCTACCAGTATGTATATGTTTCCTGAGGCCGTGGGAGGTTTGATTGACCCACGATATCCACCCCTACCCTTTCATGGGGAACCCCAACCACTGGTAGTGGAATTAAGGGGGCTTTTGGGTGTCCACCTGTTTTGCCACTGGCTTGTCAGGTGGCATAGGAGCCAAAAAACACCTTTACTTTTTGGGACATCTGTGGCCAATAAAAGTGGTTGACAAGACTTTCCCAAGTTTTTATCTGGCCCAGATGTCCAGCTAGGGGGATGCCGTGGGCCAATGTGAGCCGGAACTCTCAATACAGCTGAGGCACTACGACTCTCCTAGTGGTACAAGGTCTCAGTGTAAAGGAGCCTCTCTTCCCAATAGACCCTGTGGGAGCCACTGACATCTCCCTGCTCCTGTGCAGCAGCTTGCTGCCTCAGGCTTTCAGAAGTAGGGCAGACCGGCTGCCCAAGGCACAGCTATTACCTAGAGGGTGCCCTTGAGCCCAAGAGCTCTACCTCGTAAGGTTCAGTTCCATGGGCTCAGTTCACCCTGGGGCTAACAAGTCATCTCCCTGAGGACGGGGGTCCTGCTCCTGTTACTATTTGGAAGCTGTGTCATCAGTCTTTCTACCTTACAGCTTGGGAGGTTGGGCCATAATTTCAGTTTCTGTTGACCTTATCAGGTAAGTCGCTCCCACCCACCCCCCTGCTGCTGCTCCTCCAGCGCTTGTGCCCTTCACCCTTGGTTCCACTGACCATTCCTGGGCTCCCTTGTTTTCTCGCCGTTCTTCCTCGCTCTCCCCCCGCCCACTGCTCGCAGTTCCCGCCACTGCTGCCCTTGCGGCCCCACGCCCATTCACTAATCCCATGCCTCCCACCTACTCCTCCCTCCCAGATCCCCTTAAAATGACAGCAGCTGCGCAGTCGCGCCGAAGGCGCGTTTAAGGCAAACCCGTCTGCGAACGTCCGCGCCCAGCACCAGAAACCCTGGACCCCGCGAAGGCCACTACACCAGATTTCACGACGCCAACAGCCTCCACGCCCTCAACGCCGGCTGAAACAACACCTGCTTCCAGGCCACCCTGTAACGGGCCCATGGACCCTTCTCCTGCTGCACCTGCAGCTTCACCTGCGACAGAACCACCAAACCTCCAAGGACTGGACCCAACCACCTCTGCTGCATACTCCTCAACACCATGCTCTGCATGCAAACACACCGTCAAGCTCTGGGATCTGCTCGACACCTCCGCCCCAGACGTGGCCTTCCTGACCGAGACCTGGTGGAACCACTCCTCGGTGCCCGACATCGCCATAGCAATCCCAGACGGCTAGAAGGTCACCCGCAGATATCGCACTGGATGAGGAATAGCCATTGTCCACAAATCCACCCTCAAGGTCGCAACCCTCAACACCACCGAAGACCTGCACTTCTGGATCCACATCGACCCTAACACCACCCTCAGAGGAACACTCATCTACAGACCCCCCTGGACACCGGGCCCACTTCAGCAACTCCATTGCCGACCTCACCAGCACACACGCACTCGCCACCATGGACTACATCCTCCTCGGGGACCTGAACTTCCACCTCAAGAACAACAACGACGCCAACTCCACCACCCTGATCTACAACCTCGCAAACCTCGGACTCAGACAACTCATCACCGCACCCACCCACGCTGCCGGCCACACGCTGGACCCCATCTTCTCCACAGGCACCCACGTCACCTTCAACCATACCACCGAAGTCCACCGGACCGACCACCGCTGCATCCATTTCACCTTCAAGAAACCAACCACGTACCACCGCACCCAACAGCTGCCTTGCCGCCGCTGGAGCAAAGTCACAGAGGACCAGCTGATCACGACCCCACCAACCCAGACGCCGCAACCCGCAACCTCAGACAATGGATCGACAACTGCGCCAACACCCTCACCCCGCTCAAGAAACCCTCCAACAACCACGCCAGCAAGAGAGCCACCTGGTTCACCGACGAGCTACAGACCTCCAAACGCGCATGCCGGAAACTGGAGAAAATATGGCTCCATGAACGCACACCGGACAACCACGCAGCCCACAAGGACGCCACCTGCAGACATCATCCCCTCATCAGATTAGCCAATAGATCCTCCTTCAAAGACCGCTTGGATAACAAAGCACACGACAGCAAAGAGCTCTTCAGCATCGTAAAGGAACTCTCCAACCCCAGCGCCAACAACATCCCGCCCTCACAAGAACTGTGCGACTCACTAACCATCTTCTTCCTCTGCAAGATTGCTGACATCCACGACAGCTTCAACACCACGACCGCCCCGACTACGCCTGACTCCTCCTCCCTAATGAACACCACCAGCGCCATCCGCCTGACCTCCTGGTCCAACGTCAACGACGATGAGAGACACAAGACGCAGGGAAGGGGTTAAAATACACAAGGGTCAGTGCCCGGGTGAGGGGTGAGTGACCCGCAGGAAAGGGGTTAAAATACACAAGGGTCAGTGCCCGGGGTGAGGGGTGAGTGACCCGCAGGGAAGGGGTTAAAATACACAAGGGTCAGTGCCCGTGGTGAGTGACCCGCAGGGAAGGGGTTAAAATACACAAGAGTCAGTGCCCGTGGTGAGGGGTGAGTGACTCACAAGGAAGGGGTTAAAATGCACAAGGGTCAGTGCCCGGGTGAGGGGTGAGTGACCCGCAGGAAAGGGGTTAAAATGCACAAGGGTCAGTGCCCGGGGTGATGGATCAGTGACCCACAGGGAAGGGGTTAAAATACACAAGGGTCAGTGCCCGGGGTGATGGATCAGTGACCCACAGGGAAGGGGTTAAAATACACAAGGGTTAGTGCCCGGGGTGAGTGACCCGCAGGGAAGGGGTTGAAATACACACGGGTCAGTGCCCGGGGTGAGTGACCCGCAGGAAAGGGGTTAAAATACACAAGGGTCTGTGCCCGGAGGTGAGGGGTGAGTGGCCCGCAGGGAAGGGGTTAAAATACACAAGGGTCAGTGCCCGGGGTGAGGGGTGAGTGGCCCGCAGGGAAGGGGTTAAAATACACAAGGGTTAGTGCCCGGGGTGAGTGACCCGCAGGGAAGGGGTTGAAATACACACGGGTCAGTGCCCGGGGTGAGTGACCCGCAGGGAAGGGGTTAAAATACACAAGGGTCAGTGCCCGGGTGAGGGGTGAGTGACCCGCAGGGAAGGGGTTAAAATGCACAAGGGTCTGTGCCCGGGGTGAGGGGTGAGTGACCTGCAGGGAAGGGGTTAAAATACACAAGGGTCAGTGCCCGGGGTGAGGGGTGAGTGACCCGCAGGAAAGGGGTTAAAATACACACGGGTCAGTGCCCGGGGTGATTGACCCGCAGGGAAGGGGTTAAAATACACAAGGGTCAGTGCCCGCGGTGAGGGGGGAGTGACCCGCAGGGAAGGGGTTAAAATACACAAGGGTCAGTGCCCGGGGTGAGGGGTGAGTGACCCGCAGGGAAGGGGTTAAAATACACAAGGGTCAGTGCCCGGGGTGAGGGGTGAGTGACCTGCAGGGAAGGGGTTAAAATACACAAGGGTCAGTGCCCGGGGTGAGGGGTGAGTGACCCGCAGGGAAGGGGTTAAAATACACAAGGGTCAGTGCCCGGGTGAGGGGTGAGTGACCCGCAGGAAAGGGGTTAAAATACACAAGGGTCAGTGCCCGGGTGAGGGATGAGTGACCCGCAGGGAAGGGGTTAAAATACACAAGGGTCTGTGCCCGGGGTGAGGGGTGAGTGACCTGCAGGGAAGGGGTTAAAATACACAAGGGTCTGTGCCCGGGGTGAGGGGTGAGTGACCCGCAGGGAAGGGGTTAAAATACACAAGGGTCAGTGCCCGGGTGAGGGATGAGTGACCCGCAGGGAAGGGGTTAAAATACACAAGGGTCTGTGCCCGGGGTGAGGGGTGAGTGACCTGCAGGGAAGGGGTTAAAATACACAAGGGTCTGTGCCCGGGGTGAGGGGTGAGTGACCCGCAGGGAAGGGGTTAAAATACACAAGGGTCAGTGCCCGGGTGAGGGATGAGTGACCCGCAGGGAAGGGGTTAAAATACACAAGGGTCTGTGCCCGGGGTGAGGGGTGAGTGACCCGCAGGGAAGGGGTTAAAATACACAAGGGTCAGTGCCCGGGTGAGGGGTGAGTGACCCGCAGGAAAGGGGTTAAAATACACAAGGGTCAGTGCCCGGGTGAGGGATGAGTGACCCGCAGGGAAGGGGTTAAAATACACAAGGGTCTGTGCCCGGGGTGAGGGGTGAGTGACCTGCAGGGAAGGGGTTAAAATACACAAGGGTCTGTGCCCGGGGTGAGGGGTGAGTGACCCGCAGGGAAGGGGTTAAAATACACAAGGGTCAGTGCCCGGGTGAGGGATGAGTGACCCGCAGGGAAGGGGTTAAAATACACAAGGGTCTGTGCCCGGGGTGAGGGGTGAGTGACCTGCAGGGAAGGGGTTAAAATACACAAGGGTCTGTGCCCGGGGTGAGGGGTGAGTGACCCGCAGGGAAGGGGTTAAAATACACAAGGGTCAGTGCCCGGGTGAGGGATGAGTGACCCGCAGGGAAGGGGTTAAAATACACAAGGGTCTGTGCCCGGGGTGAGGGGTGAGTGACCCGCAGGGAAGGGGTTAAAATACACAAGGGTCAGTGCCCGGGTGATGGGTCCCGGTAATGTTGGGGCGCCTAGTGAACCCCCCGCTGCCCCGTGTGTAGTGTGGAACCGCAGGCACCGGACACCCCTCTCTGCCCAAGGTCACACTTTATTTTATTTTATTTATTTTATTTATTGTGTTTTTATATAGCGCAGACTTTACCCGAAGGTGTCAGAGCGCTTCACAATAGGAACAGTAATGATACATGAGGAGAAAATTACAAGTGAACAAATTACAAAGCAAACGTTAAGTTACATGAGGAAAAAGTGACAATTGTGAGCAAACAAAATACAAGAGGTGGCAAAGGTACATTACAGGAGGTGGCGTGTGCAGGTTACAAAGATATACAAAGTACAAGTAGAGGTAAAATACGGTAATAAACGGAGGACACTCAAACACAAGAACAAACGTGACGTAGGCAATGGGGCACGTTTCGAAAGCAAGTATCGAAAGCAAACACAATGTAAGAGGAGCAAACAGGGTGTTAAAAGAGAAAAGTGAGATGTGCATGTTACAAAAGAGTACCGAAGACAGGTAGAAGGGTAGTACTGCAATAAACAGCAAACCCTCCAACCACAAGAACACACTGGGAAGGCACTTCCAAAGTCATGGAGAGTAGAGCCTCCAGCATTCCTTCTTTTTTGCACTTTTACATAAGGTGAACTCGACCCCAAGTATCTGGAGTCTGCCCAGGAGCACCTCACCTTACACCAGGACTCCTTTATTTGTGGTAGGCGCAGGGAGACTTGGTGATTGGCCCAGGATCACAGGATGCTGCGCCGACGCCGAGACTCGAGCCCGGCTCCCCAAGTGCAAAGTCAGCCGCTCTGGCCGTTCCGCCACACTGCACATCTCTCCCATGCACTGATGCCCCAAGCTTGGAGTCGGCGAGCAGGGCTCAGTCTCGTGGCCTCATATGAGACTCTACCTCTGTAGGGCGGTTCTTCATGTGCTGCCTCCCCCTGCTCTTGCATTCCTTCTTATGCACGGCCCTCCTGCTCCCACTGCGCATGCGCATCAGATGCGCTGCTGAGCACAGAGCATGTCCAGATGGGGCCCGCGCCGGGGCCTGGAGGCATCAATCACATCACATCACTCATGGATCTGCTACTATGTAGCGCCGACGCGGCTCGGGCCTCAGAGCGCTTTTCCAGGAACCGAAACAGCCTGTATGAGGGGAATATAAGCTAAGAGGAGTGAGAACCAGGAGCACAGGAGGTGGGGGGTGGGGGGAGCGTGGGGGAGGGAGAGAAGTGGGCGAGCCTGACAGTTCATGAGAAGCGAGCCCAGGAAAATACAGCAGCAGACACAGCATGGCATAGAGAGCCCACAGCATGGCATAGAGAGCTCACAGCAGGGCATAGAGCTCATAGCAGGGCATAGAGCTCATAGCAGGGCATAGAGAGCTCACAGCATGGCATAGAGAGCTCACAGCATGGCATAGAAAGCTCACAGCAGGGCATAGAGAGCCCACAGCACGGCATAGAGAGCTCACAGCATGGCATAGTGAGCTCACAGCAGGGCATAGAGAGCTCACAGCAGGGCATAGAGAGCTCACAGCATGGCATAGAGAGCTCACAGCAGGGCATAGAGAGATCACAGCATGGCATAGAGAGCTCACAGCAGAGCATAGAGCTCATAGCAGGGCATAGAGAGCCCACAGCACGGCATAGAGAGCTCACAGCATGGCATAGAGAGCTCACAGCAGGGCATAGAGAGCTCACAGCAGTGCATAGAGCTCATAGCAGGGCATAGAGAGCTCACAGCATGGCATAGAGAGCTCACAGCATGGCATAGAGAGCTCACAGCAGGGCATAAAGCTCTTATCAGGGCATAGAGAGCTCACAGCATGGCATAGAGAGCTCACAGCATGGCATAGAGAGCTCACAGCAGGGCATAGAAAGCTCAGAGCAGGGCATAGAGAGCCCACAGCACGGCATAGAGAGCTCACAGCATGGCATAGAGAGCTCACAGCAGTGCATAGAGCTCATAGCAGGGCATAGAGAGCTCACAGCATGGCATAGAGAGCTCACAGCATGGCATAGAGAGCTCACAGCAGGGCATAGAGCTCTTATCAGGGAATAGAGACATAGAGAGCTCGCAGCATGGCATAGAGAGCTCACAGCAGGGCATAGAGTTCATAGCAGGGCATAGAGCTCATAGCAGGGCATAGAGAGCTCACATCATGGCATAGAAAGCTCACAGCATGGCATAGAGAGCTCACAGCAGGGCATAGAGAGCCCACAGCATGGCATAGTGAGCTCACAGCATGGCATAGTGAGCTCACAGCATGGCATAGAGAGCTCACAGCAGGGCATAGAGAGCCCACAGCACGGCATAATGAGCTCACAGCATGGCATAGAGAGCTCACAGCAGGGCATAGAGCTCATAGCAGGGCATAGAGAGCTCACAGCATGGCATAGAGAGCTCACAGTATGGCATAGAAAGCTCACAGCAGGGAATAAAGCTCATAGCAGGGCATAGAGAGCTCACAGCAGGGCATAGAGCTCATAGCAGGGCATAGAGAGCTCACAGCATGGCATAGAGAGCTCACAGCATGACATAGAGAGCTCACAGTATGGCATAGAGAGTTCACAGCAGGGCATAAAGACATAGAGAGCTCACAGCATGGCATAGAGAGCTCACAGCAGGGCATAGAGAGCTCACAGCAGGGCATACAGAGCTCACAGCATGGCATAGATTGTATGGCATAGGTATAGAGCTCATAGCAGGGCATAGAGAGTTCACAGCATGGTATAGAGAGTTCACATCATGGCATAGAGAGCTCACAGCAGGGCACAGAGATCACAGCAGGGCATAGAGCTCATAGCAGGGCATAAAGAGCTCACAGCATGGTATAGAGAGCTCACAGCATGGCATATAGAGCTCACAGCATGGCATAGAGAGCTCACAGCAGGGCATAGAGCTCATAGCAGGGCATAGAGAGCTCACGGCAGGGCATAGAGCTCATAGCAGGGCATAGAGAGCTCATAGCATGGCTTAGAGAGCTCATAGCATGGCATAGAGAGCTCACAGCAGGGCATAAAGAGCTCACAGCAGGGCATACAGAGCTCACAGCATGGCATAGAGCTCATAGCATGGCATAGAGCTCATAGCAGGGCATAGAGAGCTCACAGCATTGCATAGAGCTCACAGCATGGTATGGAGAGCTCACAGCATGGCATAGAGAGCTCACAGCATGTCATAGAGCTCATAGCAGGGCATAGAGAGCTCACAGCATGGTATAGAGCGCTCACAGCAGGGCATAGAGAGCTCACAGCATGGTATAGAGAGCTCACAGCAGCCGCCTCCGGGATCTAGGGCACTGGTGCGGATTTCCCCCCGGTGAGCCCTACATCTGCATCGTGGCCCCCCAGCATTGTGAGGGAAGTCGGAGAAGCGGATACGGAGGACGTCCACAGCCGAGACGCGAGGACCGCCCCAACACTGTCTCCAGAGGACCGCCTGTTGCCGGTTCAAACTCGCCATATCTCCGCCCCAAGACCCACAGGACACCCCAACCAGTGAGACCCGAACAGATTGCGACTGGGAACAGCCCCCATTGCTGGTGAAGCCCAATTGGAACCAAATTCTCCACATATAAAGCGGAATCCGCGCCCACCACCCCAGGATTGCAAGGGCTACAGGGACCCCCACGCCTCATGTGATGGGTCGCCGTACAGCACCACCCATACAAGGCGCTAACTCCTAGAAGCCGCAAAACCAAACACCACCACAAACTTCGCAACAGGACGTCCAAGACACGATGGATCCCACATCCAGAAAACTGGACCAAGTGTTGGCGGCAATAGAACACTCAAGAGTAACAATGGAACAGAAGTTCGACTCCTTGGCGACGGACCTTAATCTTCTCCGAGATGATCATAAAAAATTATCGGACAAAGTGTCTCAGGGGGAACAGACCTTGCAGACGCTCCAGCCACAAGTACAACAACATCATTGTGACATCGCGGACCTCCAATCTAGGCTCAAAACCCTGGAGTACAAGGCGGACGATTTGGAAGGAAGCTCCCGAAGGAGCAACATCCGCGTCATGAACCTACCGGAGGGAGCGGAGGGGGCGGACCCCGTGCAGTACATCACCGACTGGATCACATCCTTCACACCCTCCACAGATCTAACCCCCTTCTTCCCGGTGGAACGGGCCCACCGGGTCCCAGCACGCAAGCCGAAACCGGGCCTACCCCTGAGGCCGTTCCACCTGAAACTCCTCCACTTCAGAGACAGGGACGCAATCCTTTGTGCGGCCAGGGCACATGGACGACTGCAGGTGGAGGACAAGCAAGTCATGCTCTTCCCCTACTACTCCCGAGCGGTCCACCAGCAAAGAGCCACCTTTCAAGCAGACACTTCAATCAATCAATCAATCAATCAAGAAATTTGTATAGCACGCTACTCACCCAGAGGGTCTCAAGGTGCTTGGGGGAGGGGGTCCGCTACTGCTCAAACAGCCAGGTCTTGAGTTGCTTCCTGAAGGAGAGGTGGTCTTGGGTACGATGGAGGTGGATGGGGAGGGAGTTCCAAGTCTTGACTGCCAGGTAGGAGAAGGATCTTCCTCCCATGGTGGCTCTTCGGATGCGTGGGACTGCTGCGAGGGCGAGGTTGGTCGATCGCAGTTGGCGGGTGGGAGTGTAGAAGGTCAGGCGGTTGTTGAGGTACCTGGGGCCCAGGTCGTGGAGGGCCTTGTGTGCGTGGGTGAGGAGACGGAACGTGATTCTCTTGCTGACGGGGAGCCAGTGCAGGTCTCTCAGGTGTCCGGAGATGTGGCTGTGTCGGGGGATGTCCAGGATGAGTCGTGCGGAGGCGTTCTGGATGCGTTGGAGTCTTTTCTGTAGTTTGGTTGTGGTTCCGGTGTAGAGGGTGTTTCCGTAGTCCAGTCGACTGGTGACAAGTGCTTGGGTGACCGTCTTCCTGGTTTCAGTGGGGATCCATCGGAAAATCTTTCGGAGCATGCGTAGGATGTTGAAACACGATGATGAGACGGCATTGACATGTCTGGTCATCGAGAGGGAGGAGTCCAGGATGAAGCCCAGGTTGCGTGCATGGTCCGTTGGTTTGGGTGCGCTGCCTAGGGCCGGGGGCCACCAGGAGTCGTCCCAGGCAGAGGGTGATGATCCAAGGATGAGGACTTCCGTCTTGTCTGAGTTCAGTTTCAGGCGGTTGTTCTTCATCCACTCAGCTACTTCTTTCATCCCTTCGTGTAGGTTGGTTCTGGTGGTGGCAGGGTCGTTGGTGAGGGAGAGGATCAGCTGGGTGTCATCGGCGTAGGAGATGATGTTGAGGTTGTGTTGGCGTGCGCTGGCTGCGAGGGGGCTCATGTAGACGTTGAAGAGGGTGGGGCTGAGTGATGATCCTTGTGGTACGCCGCAGATGACTTCGGTGGCCTTGGATCTGAACGGGGGGAGGCGGACTATCTGGGTTCTTTCGGCGAGGAACGAGATGATCCACTCCAGTGCCTTCTCTTGGATTCCAATGTTGCTGAGGCGTTGTACTAGGGTGCGGTGGCAGACAGTATCGAACGCTGCGGAGAGGTCTAGGAGGATGAGGGCCGCTGTTTCCCCGTTGTCGAGCAGGGTTCGGATGTCGTCAGTGGCTGCGATGAGGGCGGTCTCGGTGCTGTGGTTGACTCGGAAGCCGGACTGTGAGTGGTCGAGGGATCCGTTCATCTCAAGGAAGGCAGCAAGCTGACTGTTGACGGTCTTCTCGATGACTTTGGCGGGGAACGGTAGGAGCGAGATGG
The DNA here is from genome assembly GCF_964263255.1 of Lissotriton vulgaris. Taxonomy (NCBI): domain Eukaryota; kingdom Metazoa; phylum Chordata; class Amphibia; order Caudata; family Salamandridae; genus Lissotriton; species Lissotriton vulgaris. The sequence continues at coordinate 13,930,155 of NC_141695.1, forward strand.
GGCAGTAGTTCTTGAGGTCGGTGGGGTCTGCTGAAGGTTTCTTCAAGAGGGCGCTGAGTTCGGCATGCTTCCAGCTTTCCAGGAAGGTGGCGGTGTTGAAGGAGCAGTTGATGATGTCCCGGAGTTGGGTTGCTCTGACGGAGTCGGCCTTGTTGAAGACGTAGTGGGGGCATGGGTCGGTTGGCGATCCGTAGTGGATGGTGTTCATCGTGCGGATGGTGTCTTCGGTGTTGACAGGCGTCCAGACGCGGAGGGTGGTGGTGGGGGCGTTGGTTCTGTGGTTGGGTGCGTGGTCTGTTCGCCGAAGCTGTTGTGTATGTTGGCGATCTTGCTGTGGAAGAACGAGGTGAGAGAGTCGCAGAGGACTTGTGAGGGAGTGATGTCGTTGTTACCGGTGCTGGGGTTGGAGAGCTCTTTGACGATGCTGAAGAGTTCCTTGCTGTTGTGTGCGTTGTTGTCTAGTCGGTCCTTGAATGCTGACTTCTTGGTGGTGTGGATCAGCTGGTGGTGTTTGCGGGTGGCGTGCTTGAGGGCGGTCATGTTGTCTGTGGTCGGGTTTTTTTGCCAGGCTTTCTCGAGGGTACGGCAGTTCTTCTTGGAGTTCTTGAGGTTGTCGTTGAACCAGGAGGCTTTATTGCTTCCGGGCCTGCTGGGATGGTTTTTCAGGGGTGCGAGGTCGTCACCGCAGTTGGTGATCCACTGTGTGAGGTTGTTGGCTGCTTGGTTGGGGTCCGTTGATCTGGTGGGAGGGTTTTGGTTCTGTGATGTGGTGAGCTGGTCGGTGGTGATTTTGTTCCAGCTTCTGCAGGGAACCTGTTGTGGATGGTGGTGAGTCGTGGTCTTTCTGAAGCTGAAGTGGATGCAGCTGTGGTCTGTCCAGTGTAGTCCGGTGGAGTGGCTGAAGGAGATGTACTTGCTGGAGGAGAAGATTGGGTCGAGTAAGTGTCCGGCGTAGTGGGTGGGGGTGTTCACCAGTTGCTTGAGTCCAAGGTTGGCGAGGTTGTCCAGCAGGGTGGTGGTGTTGTTGTCGTTGTTGTTCTCCAGGTGGAAGTTGAGGTCCCCTAGGAGAATGTAGTCAGCAGAGGGAAGGGCGTGTGGGCTGATAAAGTCTGCGATTTCTTCGCTGAATTGTGTGCGGGGTCCTGGGGGTCGGTAGATGAGGGTACCTCTGAGTGTGGTCTTGGGGTCGGTGTGTGTCTGGAAGTGAAGGTGTTCGGCGGTTGTGAGGGTGTCGTCTGAGAGCTGGTCGTGATGCAGATGGTGTTCTTGTGGACGATGGCGATGCCTCCTCCTGTCTGGTTGACGCGGTCCCTTCAGGTGATCTTGTATCCGTCGGGGATGGCTATGGCGATGTCGGGCGCTGAGGAGGCGTTCAACCAGGTTTGCATGAGGAAGGCGACGTCCGGAGATGTGGTGTCAAGCAGGTTCCATAGTTCCACGGTGTGTCTGTGGACGGAGCGGGTGTTGAGCAGGATGCCCTTCAGGTGGTTGTTGTTGGTGCTCGGCTTGGCGGGGGCGGGAGCAGTGCAGGTCCGGATGCAGGAGAACTTGCAGAATCGGCAGGTGAAGGGTCCATGGGTGCGTCCTGGGGCGGTTCGGTGGCAGCCGGGGAGTCGGCCGATGTTGAGTGCGCTGAGGGTGGCGGCGTCGTATGTCCGGCGGGTGGGATGGCATCTGAGGGGGCCAGGGGGTCTGGCGCTGGGCGCGGTCCAGGCGCGGACGGGCATACACGGGCTTGCCTTTGGCGCGCCCGCTGCGCGTGAACGCTGCGCGTACGTGCGGACTCTGCCATAAATGGAGAGTGAGGGGGCGGAGCGAGGGAGGAGCAGCTGGGAGGCGGGAGCGGGGTGGCGAGTGGGGAGGGGAGCGGTGATGCTGGAGGGAGCGGGGGTGGGGCCGCAGGGGAGCAGCGGCAGAAAACGGCGGTGGAGGCACAGAACGATCAGGGGCACAACGATGCAAACGATAACAAAACAAATACAGGCACAATACTGAGGTCAGGGGGCAGGGGGCAGAAACAATACTGGCGCAACTTCGACAAAAGAACATTCAATATGCCCTCTTGTTCCTAGCCAAGCTCAAAGTGATTCATGAGGGCACCACACACTTCTTCACTGACCCAAAAGACGCAGACACCTGGGCGGAACAACACACTCCACGCCCCCCCCGCGCCAGCGTGCTCGCAAAACAACCCAACTGAGCAGCGACGACGTGGCCACAGCCGCAAAATCACCCTGACTCACCTCAGCGCCCGTTACACCCCGCAGGGGAAGGGCTCCCCAGACCTCTCCCAGATCATAGCGGAACGCAGAAAGGTACTCTGAGCCGCCGCCGCATTGGGTCCGCTGGAAGAAACTTCGGACCTCCACAATGGACCGCACCTGTTCAGCTCAGAAGAGGACGCTAACGACGGTCGGGCCTCCCGCGAAGGGTCCCAAACTTCTCCGAAAGTGACACTCCAGACATCGGACTCGCTGATTTAAAAGTGAACATAAAGTTGGTCTACACCCGACATGGACATAGAACCCACATTACCCCGCCACCTGGATCCCGAGAAACCCAAAACACAGGAACTGCTCTCTCAACGGGTGAGCGGGCCTCAGACACGGCCGGAGGGCCAACACCCCTACCTCGGGCATGCCTGATGGCCAACACGATACCCAGGGGACATTTTCACGATCACGCAACTTTTCCCTTGGGAGAGCAGCCGGCAGCGCCGCAGAGGAGAACAGGCCACCACCCCTCAGAAACGGACTAGTGAATGTATATGTCTTTCAGTTTGGACGTATTGCCCCGTGCGATAGGTCCCCCTAGTTGGGAATGTTTTCCGAAGTTACGCTTTCTTTACCCTGTATGTTATGATTCTCCTTGTCACGAAGCAAGTGATGGGCACAATAGTGTGAACTCGGGGCGAAGGTTGTCGGGCCGGCGGAGGATGGGGGCCTGGGAGGGGGAAGGAGGATGGGGAGGGTGGCCCACGCACTGCACATAGTGGAGAAGTGTGGCTCAATGGTTAGAGCGGCAGACCCTGATGCAGAGGTCTAGCCCGGGACCAGGGTTCAATTCCCCGCCTCGGTGGGTCTTGGGCTCAAAATTCCACCGACCTGATCATTCTCGCCTCGGTGCCTATTCCAATCATGGAGTCCCACTCTGCAACTCTGGGCAATAGCTTACTTAATCTCCACAACGGCCCCCACAACGCTAAGGATGCCTAGCCTCCACCTTGGGGGTGCCCAGGAGTGGACACCTCACAGGGAAAGCCAGGATGGGTTCCACAGCGGTATTCGTACAAGCGCCTTGAGACCCTTGCGGTTGAGTAGTGCGCTATACAAGTATCAATTTACAATTTACGCACTTTACATGACGCAACCACATCATGACCCCCAAAACGCCACACTCGGATCTTTAGGTCATCACACTGAATGTCAGGGGGATGCACACAGCGTCTAAAAGATATTCTATCTACGCCTACATTAAGCGACAACAAGCGCAGGTGTCCCTCCTACAGGAGACTCACCTGACAAACCTAGAGGTCGGTCGCCTACAGCGTAAGTGGCGGGGACTCATATGTGCCACAAAATACTCGCCCTTCGCGAGGGGAGCCCTCGTATGGGTCAGACCCTGAGTGCCATTCAAAGAACAATCCAGAGTGAGATATTAGTGGCCTACTAGAAGGCCAACCTATCTCACTCGGCAGCATCTACGCCTCCAACACAGAACAAGACCGTTACTGGGAAGAACTAACAGGGATCCTGGCCCGCTATTCTGTAGTCTCCTGGCTACTGGGAGGGGACTACAATTGTGTGCTGGATTTACTCCTCGACAGATTGCACCCCCCCCCCCGCACGAAGTTCCCCGGCACACAAGCAAACTGAGAGTTTCCGCAACTGGGTGAGTCACTGGGCACTGATAGACACCTGGAGAGCGCGACACCCAACGACCAAACTATACTCCTTCCATTCTATCCCACACGACCTCAGGGTGCGCCTGGACAGATTCCTATGCTCCTCCACACTTCTACCGACAATACAACACACCGACTACCTCGGACGCACGGTGTCTGACCATGACGCACACGTAGTGACGCTGCGATGGCGACCCCCTCACCCCCCGGTCCCCACGTGGCGACTCCCCCAAGAATGCCTCACTGACCAAGCCTTTTGCCACACACACGAAGAATTAATTAGGACCCACTTCCAATGTAATGCTGGCACTGCGTCCTCTAGAGGCTTGAAATGGGATGCATACAAGGTTACCTTGGATCAGATAGGGGCGGCGAAGCTGACCTACGCGGAGACGCTTCGGGACCTGCGGAAATATAACTTTCGTAAATACGCGACCCGCATGCACAAGGAGGGTAACAGGACGGGAGCCCTCCTAGCGTGGATGGCCAAACAGGACACACACCCACAGCCCTTCACGGAACTGTTAGAGGAAACAGGTAGCCTCCACTACACTCAAATTGATATCCTTAACATCTTTCGCACCTACTACGCAACAATATACCGTAACCCTGCGCCAACACCACACAACGCACTACAGCACTTCCTGGGCGTCCACAGACTCCCCGCTATATCCCCAGAAGACGAAAGAGACTTGAATAGTAAAATCACAGCAGCAGAGATCAAACATGCCATAGGGTCACTTGCCAGAAACAAATTGCCAGGGATGGATGGGCTCCCGCTAGAGTACTATAGCAAATTCAAAGCGCAATTAGTGCCCCAACTCACACTCATGTATGAGGAGGCCAGATCGAGGGGCGTCTTACCCGCTTCGTTTCGGGAATTCGTCACGGAAACATTTCCGAAACCGCATAGGGACCCCACACATCCCTCCTCATACAGACCCATTACGCTCCTGAACATGACTGTAAAATCCTGGGGAAAATATTAGCTGAGCGCTATAGTCTACTCATACCCACATTAATCCACTCTGACCAATGCAGATTCGTGCCCGGGCGTAACACTTCGCACAACCTGAGGAGGCTCTTTCACATCCAAGACAGCGTCCGTGAAAGGCACCCCAGAGCGGCGTGCTTAATAATTGACCTTGAAAAGGCATTTGATACCCTGACGTGGTCACACCTGTTCGCAGTCCTCCAGTCACAAAATTACGGCCAGACTCTGCTAGCCTACACACGACTCCTATTCAAGGGACTCACCTCTAGAGTGCGCATCGGTAAAATGGTCTCAGCCCCCTTCCCGATTGAAAGGGGCACAAGGCAGGGGTGCCCACTCTCGCCCCTCCTGTTCGCACTAGCGGTCGAACCCATGGCCATATGACTGTGGGGCGAGGGAGATGAATGGGGAATACCGAAAGCAGGGACAACACACTGCGTCTCTTTGTACGTGGATGACCTGCTCATCTACGTTCGCGACGTAACCTTACCCCAATCTGGGACACCCTGCAAGCCTTCGGCTCCATCTCAGGACTCAAAGTCAATTGGGAGAGGTCGACAGTCTACCCGCTCGGCCCCCACTTAGCTCCTCATACGGTGACACTGGGCCCCAAAATGCTACATTGGAGCGGAGACGCCCCCCGATACCTGGGAGTGCAACTGTGCTAATCCCTGGTGGACCTGTATGATGGCAACCACCGCAAGGCGCTATCCGGACTACGATCGGCGGTGGCCTTCTGGAAAACATTGCCCCTAGCGCCCATCGGCCGGGTAGCACTGGCAAAGATGATAATGGTGCCCAGGCTACTCTATCACTTCGCCAACCTGCCAGTGATCCCACCTAAATCTTTTTTCCGGGAGCTAGATACTCTGCTGACGGCACTCATATGGGGTGACAGCCGACATAGACTAGCGCTCAGTAAACTGCAGTTGCCCACCATGGAGGGCGGCCTAGGAGCCCCATCCTTCGAATCGTATGTGTGCAATGGCTATCCCACTGGACAGCAGAACGACACGTGGTGGAGACTACTACGGAGGTGGGTAGGATGCCTCTCCCGATCATCAGACCCTGCTTCTACCAGGTACCAAACCATCCCGCACACACCCTCTTCAAGTGTCTATAGCGCTAAAGTGCATGATGTGCGTGCATCGACTCTCCAAGGGCTCACCGCTCTACTCCCCATTATTACCGCTAGTGGGTCTCCCCCGTGGGGAACATCACTTCACCGCCAGGAGCCTACAAATCTGGACCGACCATGGCGTGACTGAAGTGGCAGAGTTGATCCAGGACGGACAACTACGCACATACGACCAACTGATGGAATGGTATGACCTTCCACGTGGCCAATTCCTCACGCATATACAACTCCTAGAGCACACGCGACCTGCGTGACGGGGAACCACCTACGCACTCTGTGCTATACACGATACTCAGAATGGGCTCCGGCAGGCATCTTGTAACATGGCACTACAAATCCATCAGGGAACTAACGAACGTCTCCCTAGACACCCTACGGCAAACCTGGGAAGACGATATGGGTACAGTGTTCCACGACGCGGAATGGAAGCGCGCCCTGGAATACACCAAAAAAGTGTCCAGAAACGCAAGATTTAAGAACATACAGTTCAACATTCTCCACCGAGCCTATCTCACGCCAAATAAGCTACAACGATACTACCCGGACACCCAATTTCAATGCCCACTGTGTGGCCTACCGGCAGCACCTTTTAGACACATATTGTGGGATTGCCCTGCCCTGGGCCAATACTGAACCAGGATACATCAGACTCTCCGCACGTTAGTTAACCTACCACAAATAGAATCCTGGGAGGTCAGTGCGCTGGGAATTTACAGCAGGAAGAAATCTGAGAAGCTGCAATGGAGGTTCGCCTCCCTTGCACTCCTGTTGGCGAAAACGGCAATCGCCATGCACTGGAGGGCTCCCTCGGGCCCTCCGGAAACGGCCTGGATAGGAGCGGTGTGCAAATGGGGGGCGGCGGAAGAGGAGCTCCTACGAGAGGAGGAAGTGAAGGGCATATGGAAGAACCCCATCTCCCTAGAATGGGCCCAGCTACTCTTCCAATTCAAACAAGAAACAACCCCGTAAGCCGTACCAGACCCGTCCCCCGCGCTCTCAGGCCTCCCCGAGACCTCCCTCGCAGGTACCGGACCCTTGAACCCCCCACCCGGGAGGCAGAAGAGAGCGACCACAGGCCTCCCCCATAACTAGTTTGTTTCGCCCCCGTTGGCTGACACCCCATTCCCCTCAGATGCCCCCCGCGAGCCGCACTTGCTGACCCGGACCACTGAGTCACACGCATCTAACACTACACGATACACTAGGAGACGTTTTCCCCGCACCCCCATGACCTCCCCATAGTTTCCAACCGGCAGTTCTGAGACCTGTACAAGTTCCCTTTTTTCTTCTCCTTACCAGGGTTGATCATGAGATTACAGGCCAGAGACAACACACCGAAAAACGATACCCACCTGCGCCTCTACGGACAAACATTTCAGGGAACACGAACCGGAGAGCCCTTACACTCTCCACCCGAGGATCCCCTCACCGTGTTAATGATCCCATTGGTTATAGCTCAGTCAAACGAGGTTACAGCTACCTGACACACGACAATCACAATATGTACATCTAGGTTTGGTTTATGATGCCCTCTGCTTGTGTAAAATTGTGTAATGATCTTGTGCCTTACCCCCTTCGGGGGACGTGTTATGAGAACATTTAATAAAAAGATTTAAACAAAAAAATACAGAGCTCACAGCAGGGCAGAGATAGCTCACAGCATGGCATAGAGAGATCACAGCATGGCATAGAGAGCTCACAGCAGGGCATAGAGCTCATAGCAGGGCATAGAGAGCTCACAGCATGGTATAGAGAGCTCACAGCATGGCATAGAGAGCTCATAGCATGGCATAGAGAGCTCACAGCATGGCATAGAGAGCTCACAGCAGGGCATAGAGCTCATAGCAGGGCATAGAGAGCTCACAGCAGGGCATAGAGCTCATAGCAGAGCATAGAGAGCTCACAGCATGGCATAGAGAGCTCACAGCAGGGCGTAGAGAGCTCACAGCATGGCAGAGAGAGCTCACAGCATGGATTTAACCCAGATCTCTTGACTGGGGGTGAATGTTTTGATTTGTTCTGCATTCCGTCCATCAATTGTGTGTCTTTTGCTTTCTCGCCCTAAGTGCGCCAGGTATGCCCAGACTTGGGTCTTGGGCTCACTGTGCCACTGGAATCCAGCTATCCTGGATGAAGAGGGGTGAAACCCCAAAACCGGTCCTAGGATGCTTGTTTCTGGTCCAGGAAAGACCTGGCTTTAAGCATGGGCGAATTTTGCGAATCTCGCGTTCGCGAATTTTGCGGATTTGCGAACTCGCAATCCGCAAAATCCGCGAATTCCCGCGAATTTGCGGATTTTTTTTTTTTGTGTTCGCGCGTGTTTCTGCAAGTTCGCGAGGGTTTTTACAATTTCGCAATTTGCGAACTTACCTGTCGGGTCGCAAGTTTTGCGAACTTGTTGTTTCTACGTGTCCAGCCTGTTTGGGACACTCTTCTTCATCACTGCCACTCTCTGTCACCACTGCCACTCTCTAACTACTCATGCCACCCTCTGGCCCACCCATGCCACCCTCTGTTTCATCACCACACCCTCTGGTTGTCCAGTGTACATTATTTTCGGCAAAGCAAAGCACACCTTCCCTGCCTCAAGTGACCTGAATTAATTTGGGGCTGATTAATGTGTCACAGAATATTTTTTTAGCTGGCACCTGCTTCCTTAGTGCTTCCTGATTAGTGATCTTTTGCACTTGCTAAGTGCTTTCATTGTTGCAAAATTAGTTACAACACCTGCCCTGCCCCAACTGACAATAATGAATTAGGGGCTGATTAATGGATTTTAACTTCCAGCCTGGCTCCTGCTTGTCTCCCTTAGCTGTAATTCAGGACCTTTGTGGCATATTTGTAACTATTCTGAGGTTCAGAGCAGGGTCACATAATAGTTGCAACTGGCAACTGAACTCTGGAGGGGCCCTCAGGAAGCACTACAGGAAATGGCTACTAATGATGAGCCTGAACTTTTGAACCTGGTAAGTAGTTTCAGTTTTGCTAAGATCGTATTTCTGCAATTTAGCACTTACTCGCGGGGTGCGAAGTTGTACTGGCAAGCCGCGAACTCACGCGAACAGTGCGAGCAAGCCATAAAATCCGCTGCTCGCGGATTTGCGGATTTTGCGGGAGATTCGCGGATCTCGCGGATTGCGAATTTACCGAAAATCCGCAAAATCCGCGAGCGAAACGGATTTTCCGCCCATGCTTACCTGGCTTGGCTGTTCGGGCTGGACTGTTCCCATGAGGCACAGGGTCAAGACTGGTTGGCATAAGGCCATGTCTAAACTGGGGTGGTGTGGTGAGCAAAAAAATGATGGATTTAGGCCCAGATCTCTGTACTGGGGTGAATGTATGACATTGTTCTGCATTCTGTCCATCAACTGTTGTTTTTGCATTTGTCATCCCAAGTGGGACGGGCATGCTCAGACGTGAGTCCCATGCTCTCCACGCCACTGGATTCAAGCAAGCCGGGCTGAACACAGCTGATAGCCATAAACCGGTCCTAGGATGCTTGATTCCGGTCCAGGGAAGACATGGCCTGGCAGTTCGGGCTGGACTGTTCCCATGAGGCACAGGGTCAAGGCTGATTTGCATATGGCCAGGTCTCAACTGGGGTGGCATGGTGAGCAAAAGAATGATGAATTTAACCCAGATTTCTTGACTGGGGGTGAATGTTTTGATTTTCTCTGCATTCCGTCCATCAATTGTGTGTCTTTGGCTAGTCCAATGAGGCACAAACTGGTCACCAAGCTGTACTTCATAGCCAGAGATGAGAAAATGATTGTAAATAATAGAAGCTTAGAGAAGTGGAACACTAGACTTCACCCTTGCCTTACACAGAAGGAGTGGGAGTATTGCTGTCAGCTCACTAGTGCATTCACGTCGAACGGCAAGCTACGCATTATCCACTTCAAATATCTCCCCCAGGTCTACTACACACCACATAAACTATATAAATATGGTCTTAGGGAGAGCGATGCATGCAAGTGACGTGGATCTCAGGGTGCAGATTTCTGGCACCTAGCCTGGGAGGGCAGTCGGGTGGCTGAGTTTTGGGCGGAAGTGACACACAGACTACAAAACATGACAAACATTGAATTACAGTGTACCCCACAAATGTGTCTATTGTGCTTCACACCGTCCCTGAAGGGTATCACAAGTAAATTCATCAGAATTGCTTTATTGTTAGCCAAGAGGCGGGTGGCGCTGAACTGGGAGAGCTCAGCTGCCCCGCTTCCAGAACACTGGATAAAGGACCTTGTGTACTGTAGGGAAAATCTAGTACTGTATGCAGAGGAGCTGCCGGCCCGCTCGAGACCCAATGACATTTGGGAGCAATTGTTGCAATATTTAAAGTCCACTGAAAAAGAAGCGTCATCTGAAAATCCAGAAAAGTAGTACAGTGTGTGTGTGTGTAATGATGGTACAGCAAATTATCAAAATGAAGAAGATTGTAGCTGAAGGCAATTCATTAACGGTAATATATAGCCACGGGTTGTCTGTTCTACTATGTTTTCGTAATGTATACAATGTATGAATAAAACTAGTTAACGCTTTCGCTGCTGGCCCGATTCCCCCGCTGTGCTGGGGGGAGGGGGGTCGCGCACAGTTCCCCGGTGCCCATGACGAGCTCAGCTCGTCATGAGCCACGGTTCTGGTGTGCTCATGACGAGCTGAGCTCGTCACGGCCACACCCGTTTCCGTGGAACGCTCAGCACAGCAGGGGAATTATCCCCGCGTGTGAGCGTTCCAACGGTCATGACGCGCTGAGCTCGTCATGAGCACACGAGAACCGTGGCTCATGACGAGCTGAGCTCGTCATGAGCGTGGGAGGGGTTAAAAAAAAGGGTTTTGCACGGTAAAGACTTTTAAATTACCTTTACTGCAAAGAGGTATTTGTGGTCAGTTGTCAGGGGTCTCCTTTAGGTTGTAGAGTGCTAGGGATACAAGGTCACTAGAAACACCAGCAGTACAGTTTTACCTGCCCTGGGGCATATGGGTGCAGAGGTGAGAGATGGGTCTGGTGTCATGAACACTGCAACACTGGCCAAGAGAAGGGCCACCTGGAATCAGGCAGCTGAGGGAGACTTAGGGACAAGTCTGGGAGCTCCCAAAGGGGGGGCTCGGTCAGTGGAGGTCCCGGGAGGAGGTGAACACCATTGGTTGTCATGGACCCGGGCCATGGAATTTGAGTGCTGCGGGATTTGGTCATGCTTCAAGATTCCTATGGTTCTTGGTTGGACCTGCAAGAAGGGGGACAAAACAGGGCAGCTGGTCTACTCTCGGGGCTTGCCTCTGCGGTGCCCCAGGTATTGGAGCCGCATGGCTCCGGTAGATCCTGGTGTCTTTTCACTTGGTGGGGTGATGGGTTTGTCCTACTGGAGCACACTGACCTCATCCTGGGTGGCTGCTGCGTCGGTGGACCCGATGGTCAGCAGAACGGTGAACTGGACGTTGCAGATGGTGCCTGCAAGCCTTCTTCATGCCAAGGGAGATGCTGATGGCTTGATAAAGTGCTGGAGACTTTCAGAGGGTTTTGGAGGTAGCACAGCAGCAGAACAAGTTGGGTTGTCGAGATTGTCAGGACAGGAGCAGGTAAGCAGGTAAGCAGGCAGGGTTTCATGTCAAAGTGCACCATCAGTCCACAGTTGTCTCCTTTGGATCTTTTTGGTCCTTCTTCTTCTTTTGTCAGACAAATCTGTTCTTCTGGTGTCAGGGGGCCAACAAAATACTAAATTTAGTAGTTTTTAGGGGAGTATGGAGTAGTACTCAATGGGCTACTTACCCTTGGGGTGACTACACCCCCAATATGCCCACTGTCTGCGGGTAGTGGGAATAAACCTATCCCAAAATTCCTAGTTCCACTAAAGGCAAGATGGTGGAATCCTCCTTTTGTGGACAACATCAGGCTGCCCACCTTATGAGTGTGTCCAGCCTGTTAGTGCACCACTATTACATGCATAGCTAACTTCCCATTTGTCCTGGTGCCAAATGAGTCCCGTGCAGGGGTTGGCAACTCCCAAGTCTGGGGGAAGACGGGGTCGCACACCAAGCAGGGTCGTTGTAGTCCCTGGCCATGATATGCAGATTTACAAGTTATCCTGTTGGAAAAGGTGAAACCTTCCTCCTGAGCAGGCATTGCTTCTGGCCTCCGAGAGCGCAGTGTCTTACCTCCCAGGGGTCAGAAGAATGTCTGTGGTGGCATGCTGGTTCATACCAGTCAGCCAGCACACTAAGGGTCTGGTAGGTTCCGGTGCCCTCTGGGTGCATGTCATAATAAATCCAAGACTGGCATTGATATCAAACACCACAGATTTCAGTGAAGCCATTTTGTAGCTGGGTAACTCATATCAACAAGTGCCGAGTACATACATTAAGATGGCTTCTCTGTTCACTTGCAATATTTAAGTAATTGAACTAGACATCACAGGGGCATATCCGCTCATACGGATATGTCTTCACACCAAATATTATGCACCGTGCCTTGGGGCTCCAAGGCCTGCTGTAGGGGTGACTTACATATATTAGGTGTAGTGACTTGGGCATGGCACACAGGTGCACCATGTCGTGTTTTCACTCATGGCTTGCACCATGACCCAGTCTGTGATGATAGGCTGTAAGCAATTTTTAGTGGAGTCCCTTAGGGTGGACCAATACATGCTGCAGCCTTTGGGGACTCTCTCTGGTACCCAGGCCCTAGATACCAGGGGTACCATTTACTAGGAACTTACAGATGTACTAGAGTGTGTGCCAATTGTAAACAATTAGATCTTTTTACCTTGTTTGATGGGAAGAGCACTGGCACTGGGGACCTGTTTGGCAGGAACCCAATTCACCTCAGTCTAAAAACCTCAGTATCATTGAGCAAACAAGTGGGGTGGCCATGTACAAAGGGGCACTTTCCTACAATAGAGCAGGTCAGAGGTTGGGGCCTTACAGTGTTGTTTAAAAGTCATACATTTGGTATAAGAAGTTGACTGTCAATATTTTTCATTCGGCAACACCCAATGTATTTGCGGTTTTCAAGGATTGTTCTCCGGATTCAAAGATGACCTTTGTTCAGTTTCAGCAGTCCCTGACAGGCATCCTTGTTGTAGTGATACATTGTAAACTGCTATAAGCTACAGCACTAAGCCTGGAGTGGCATCTTATATGAGCGTAAGTATTGGAATCGCTATGTTTCTGCTTAAAGTATTGAAGACAGCATTGTAGAAAGCACAAAAGAAACAAATTGATTAAAATCGGACACCATTGATAAAACTGGACTTATAGTGTGGCGCATGCCACTTGGTTGTGCATCTTGCGTCTGGTGCACCTCTTATGCACCAGATAAGGGCGCAGTAGACTGAAACATCGACACTTTCCTGATTACATTCCTCCCACCCCAAAAAAAACGTTCCCCGTAGGAGACAGAGGGGCTTATTTAAAAGCCCCTTGCACCCCAGTGCGTTATTTTTAATATGGGAAAAAGTAACAAATCAGCGGCACTAGGGGCTTGTAAATAAGCCCGAGTCTGTGCCCGAGAGGCATGCAGAAGTAGAGTCCCATGTACGGCCCTGAGTGTCCTTCTAATACTGGGCTATGTGTGCCCACGTGTTTTAAATTGTACCACACGCAACTGAATTATCGGGAGTAACCGTGAGCATAAAAGAGAACTAACTGGTCTGTATCGTTTTATAGTTTTTGTTCAGATTTCATGGTTGGCATTAGTATGATGTATTTAGTTAGAGCTGTTGTGATTAAAGTGATAGTTTTTCATCTACTTCCAACTGGTTTGTGTTTTCTTTTTTGTTAAAATAAAAACGTGAAGCTGGTCTGCCTGATCTAGAGGCTTACTACTGGGTGGAACACCTGGCGGCCGTTAATGAGTGGATACACGCATCTGCGACACAACCGACCTATGAGCTAGAAAGGCACTCCATGGGCACACGCACATGTATACACTTCCTATACGGTGGCAAGGGACAGGCCAGACTACTACCCGCTACGAAGATTACACTGGGGGCGTGGAAGATGGCAACTAAGACAATTGGGTGGGAACACAAACCTACAAAACAAACCCCACTATGGAAATGCACCTGGATGAGGGAACTAAGCAAGTTGAGAGGGTTTCAGCGCTGGGATGCAATGGGAGATGTGATTAAGAAGGGGGCGTTGCAATCTTTGCCCTCCCTACAACAGGAATATGGGCTCCACCGCTCCCAATATTTTAAATACTTACAATTAAGACATGCAAGGAGGGCAGAAAGAACATTGATGGAGGCACTCCCCGAGTATGCTCCATTAGAGCGCCGCCTTCTACAGGAACGGATCTCTGGGAGGGCAGTGTCGCTGACATATAAAACTATAATGAATAATAGACCTGATGCACTCCGGGGCCTTGGGGACAAGTGGCAGCAGGAGGTAGGGGTCATGGACGACGTAGATTGGGGGGTAGTCCTGATGCATCCTAAAGAGGTGGCAATTAAATCGCGCCTCAGACTGGTCCAATTTAAGATACTAAATAGGACATATTTTGATAGGGTGCGCTTGTATAAGATGGGGAGAGTGCCCGATCCCTGCTGCCTACGATGTGGACATGAAAGGGGGGATTTCCTACACACGCTCTGGTCCTGTCCAAACTTACAAATATATTGGAGTGCGGTCCTTTTAGAACTGGGGGAGGTGTTGGACACGGCTATTCCGTTGGACCCAAAATTGGTACTACTGGGAATGACTAATGATGTAGACTTGGCCCGCCCACTGCTGACCTTCCTGGTGCTCGCCTTGGTGGTGGCCAAAAGAGACGTGGCACGGAGATGGGGGGTGTCTGATATGCCCCAGTTGGAGGAGTGGAGGAGGGGACTAGATATGTATATGGCAGCCGAAAGGGTCACATACAAAGCTATGGGGTGCCCAAAGAAGTTTGGCAGGGTGTGGGGCAAATGGCGTCGATATCATGGACTGGATGGAGGGCTTTAAAGAGACATGGAGGCTTGAATTTATGAGGGACATGGAGGGGGTGGGGCCTTGGGGCCCAGCGCTGCTACTGCTGAGGGCCTGGAGGACAATGCCAGATGGACTAATGGACTTCAGAAACTGTGCCCTAGAACTAAGGAGGGGAGGGGAGGGAGGGGGTCCGACATTAGGAATGTGGAAGTGTTGCTTGACATCGACATGCTTCTTGTTTGTTTTCTATGCTGAAAAATTAATAAAAAGTTTATAAAAAAATAAAACGTGATGGTGGTGTGCATGACCTGACGCTTGGCTGGCGGTGTACGCGATCAGGCGCTTGGTTAGCAGTGTGCGCGGACTGGCGGTTTGGATGGTGGCTTGCTTGAACTGGTGTTTGGCTAGCGGTTTGTGTAGACTGGCACTTGGATGCCAGTGTGAGTGGAGTGGCACTTGGATGCCGGTGTGAGTGGAGTGGCACTTGGATGCCAGTGTGAGTGGAGTGGCACTTGGATGCCAGTGTGAGTGGAGTGGCACTTGGATGCCAGTGTGAGTGGAGTGGCACTTGCCTGGCGGTGTGTGTGGAGTGGCACTTGCCTGGCGGTGTGAGTGGAGTGGCATTTGACTGGCAGTATGGGAGTAGTGACTAACTGCTGGTCACTACACACACATTGCTAGCCAAATGCCAGTTCACGCGCTCCATCAGCTGCCTGCCACTGTGACTGTTGTGTCAGTCATGTGGGCGTATGAAAGTGATGGGCTCTCGAATGGCACTGTCTATTGATGTGAGTGTTGTAATATGTTGGGGCTGGCAGTGTGAATGGTCTTGTGTGTGTCACGCATGAAAGGTCTATAAAGTGGTTGGTGCCTTCTTGACGCTTTGCAGCTCATGAGTTGCGAGTCTTTGGTTCAGCTTTTTGAACTATCATTTATTAACAGTGTATTTCATTTTTGTGAAATCATATGTTCAAAACAATTACATTTTGAACCTTTCACGTTGTGCTTAATCCAACCAGTATATGTGTTTACTTGAGGAATAGTTGGCTGTGAAGTAATATTTGTTTTTTCTGTCTTTTTCTGCCAAGGTGGGGATTGTCTCGATGTAAAATCTACAAACATTAGATATTTTTGTAAAGGAAAAACCCAGGGGAGTACAGACTGGTGTGCCTCTCATGGATCCCAAAAGGTTTTCTTACCCACAATGCCCTGCAAACCTCAAAATGTAACCAAAATCACACATTTCCTTGCATTTCTGTGCCATATTCTTCCGGAATCAGATTCTGAGTAAAAGTACCTGGTGAGAGCCACTCAAGTCACTCCATCCTGGATTCCTCTAGATGTCTTGTTGTCAAAAAAGTACAGGTTTGCTAGGGTTCCTGTGGAGTGGTGGAGAAGCAGACCAGGAGGCACGAGTATCTATGGAAGTGGTTTATTGCCAATAAGGTGCTTTACACACAAAGATTGTACAGTGACTGAGTCTTTAACCACATCGCTGCTGTGGTTATTTTTACCCTGTGCTGGAAATTACTCTTAGGCTCTATTCATGACGAGCTCAGCTCGTCATCAGCACAGCTCAACTGTGCCTCATGACGAGCTGAGCTCGTCATGAGCATGGAAGGGGTTAAACAAAAGAGTCCTGAAAACAGAAGGAGATGCACACTTCCGGTGTAAGGGATTCTGGTAGTTGTGGTACGGCTTCACCCGGTCTCCTATGCTTCTAGGAACCTCGTCGTCCTTCGCCCGTTGAGACCATAAAGGAAAAGAAACAAAAGAACCCTGTAAGGGTTGTCTTGAACTCTACAGCTTTTTGCGCAGGGAAGCAGGGAAGTGTAGGGAATTGCCACCTTTACCGTCATCAGTGTTTCATGCTCTGCTCTGCGCGATATTACGCTGAAGATGGGCCTGGCTCTTGGTCTCCCGTTTTTACTCCCCCTCTAGAGCCCTCTAATGCACGCCCACACACTGAGGAAATACGTCCCCGTACCTTGTGGAGCCACGTCCCTCCAGGGCTGTGGCTCGAGTTGTCGCGTTGCCAGGTAGGGTCTGGCTGCCCGTCTGTCCCGTCGTCCGGTACCGTTCTGCTCCGGTTCTTTTCCTCGGTTGGCGGCTCTTCGCACTCCTCCTGAAGACTTCCTGCTTTGTCCCAAGGAAACACCGAGTATGTCCGAGCAAGCGTCCTCTCCTGGCGTTCTCCGTCCGTTGGTCCCAGTGAACGCCCACTGTCTCTCCCGGCTTCCACTTTGAAGCTCTCGGCAGCACGTGACCCCAACAGCTGGACTGGGAAGCCTGTCGTCTTAAAGGACCAGCACTCCTCGGGTACCCAGCAGTCTTCGGAGGAGTTCTGTGAATACAGGAGAGGAGACAGGGAATGGTAATGGGGAAAGTGTCCCAGTTCTGGAGTCCAGGCAGGCTCTTCCTCACAGTTCCCTATGTGCACGCTGAGCAAAGGCCCAAAATCCACAGCTAGGCGCATTGCAAAAAAAAGGGTCAGTTTTCGGTAAAAAATTGTGATGTGACCATGTTACGTTTTGGGCCGTTTCCTGTTGCAGTAATTAGGCCTACCCACACAAGTGAGGTGCTATTTTTATCAGAAGACTTGGGGGAATGCTGGGTGGAAGGAAATTTGTGGCTCCCCATAGAATCCAGAACTTTCCTTCACAGAAATGTGAGGAAAAGGTATTTTTTAGTCAAAGATTGAGGTTTGCAAAGGATTCTGGGTAACACAACCAAGTAAGAGCCACGCAAGTCACCCAATCCTGAATGCCTCTAGGTGTCTAGTTTTCACAAATGTCCAGGCTTGCTGAATTTCCCAAGATGCCGAGAGAGCGAAGGCCTTCAATCCACAGCTATGCACATTACATAAAAAAGGGTCAGTTTTCAATGGAAAAATGTGATGTGTATATGTTGTGTCTTGTCCCGTTTCCTGTCAAGGCCATTAGGCCTGCCCACACAAGTGAAGTGCCACTTTGATTGGGAGACTTAGAGGAACACAGAATAGTAGAGCAAGTGACATTACCAATAGTATTTCTCTGCATTTGCGCCTTCCAAATGTAAAACAGAAGTCATTTAGAGAAATGCCCTTTAATTGACATTAGCATGGGTACCCACACATTTTGAGATGTCCAAATAACCACTGCCTCTAAACTCAATAAGTTGTGCCTATTTCGGAAAAAATACATAGGTTTCCTTGATACCTATTTTTCACTATTTATATTTTTCCATATGAATTGCTGTACACAATGAAAAACCATTGCAAGGTGCAGCTCAGTGTTTGGCCCTGGGGTTTTAGGAGACAAGGGCTTGGGTACCCCGGTTCTTGGAAAACCCCAAAACCCTTTATGTGCCTGCAAGCAGAATGGTCTAGTAGATGTAATGGTATACTGATTTTGTACATCGCCCATCATGACGAAAAGCTACAAATGAAAACATTGTCACAAATGGGTTTTTTTCCTACTAATTTTTATTTCAAACTTATTTTCTTGGGGAAAACCATGAAGTATCTACACAAATACCCCTTGCTGAATTCAGAATTTTATTTAGGTTTCAGCAATGTATAGCTTACTGGGTTGCACCCTGGGTTTCACACCAGTTTCTTCCACAAACTAGAAGGAGGTTTAAATCACAAAAAATAGGAAAAATGGGCTATCTCCCAGTAGAATGCCAAAACTGGTAAAAAAAAATTCAGAAGCAAGTTTGCCTTTCCTATTAGCTGGAGAAATAGTGATTTCAGCACTGCAAACCTGTCGTTGATTGGCATTTGCAGGAAAAAAACAGGCACCATCCCCTCCAAACAAAATTTTGCTATCTTTGGCTATTTCTCGGGCCCCTCCAAGGGAAATCCACAAACCGTGGGTACTTTTAGAATCCACAGGATACTGAAAAAAAAGGACACAAATTTGGCGTGAATAGCTTCTGTGGACGAAACGTTATGGAGGCCTAACTTCCCCAAATAGCCCAAAAAATAACTTCACACTGGAGGAGGGTATGGTGAGGATGGGGGGTGTTTATTCGTCTGGCACAAAAGGAAATCGGGCCTTAGGGTCTTTAGGACATCTTCATGACTTTTTCTCCTAAAGGTATCCATACCAAATTCGGGTGCTTGCTGTGTAAGAAAGGTGCAATTGACCATAGGGTCATATCACCCATGAGAATTGAGATGACATCGGGTTTTATAGACCTTTGCAGGGCCTTCTGGGTAGGAACTTAAAGGGGATCACCCAAGAGACCCCACCATGGTACCACTGGGCATTTAGGTGCCACAAATACCCAAGGCTGATAGATTTGCCAGTGTGCTGGCCAACCTCAGGCTGAAATACTACTGCTGATCTCTAGAAAGTATGGTGAAATTTGGTTCTAAGGCACATAGTATGGACTTTTAGTGGGTATTCTCGGTAGCAACACTTCCAGGGATCCATGCAAGCCACACCACCCTCAATCCTCGAGTTGTCAAAAATGCCTAGTATTAGTACCGCTTCCTGGGTGCTGGATGTTGTGCTACAATGGTTGCTTTCCTACCCACGGGTAACAACAGTGAACTCAGCTCGATACACCAGTATTAAATGTGAAAGACAGGTTATTGTAGCCCCTCAGAACACTTTGTAAACAGAGTTATTGATTTTGGGTTCCCTATAAAGGGATTAGGGGCACTGTGGTAACAGAAACAAACCAGTTTTGGTGTTCACATTATCACAGATGTACTGTACTAAAATGAATGTACACTTAGCCCAATTGCTGCAGGGGTAATTCCCCTGTGGTGCAGGGGATGGGAGGGGGGCGCAGCGCCGCTGTGCTCGTGACAAGCCCAGCTCGTCATAAGCACAGCTCCACTGTGACTCATGACAAGCTGAGCTTGTCATGAGCACCGAAGGTGTTAAATGAAAGCATGTATTAGAACAGGAACAACTTGTTTCTTAGTAATCTTAAAACAACTACACAGCATATCATAAAAACAGCAGGAAGGCAAGTTATGGGCAACACGAATAAAAGAGAAATTTCTAACATAATTTACATGTCATCTAAAACCAAATATTCTAAAATCTCTTTCTATGCACCGCACTAAAAGCGCATAAAAGCAGAGCAACTTGCAGTCTGGAGTTTCTTAGAGAGATGCAAAGCACTGCATACCTTTTTGACAGCAAAGGCTGTTGTTATCAGTGGAGGCGTGGAGGCTGTGTTCCCGGCGAAGGGCACGCATATGCTGCAGTAGCAGCCTTCCTCCTGGACTTGGCTTTATCTGCACTGAGTGAGATGTTGCATCTTCAAGTGCGCTGGCAGTAGGTGAGACTATCTTCGGGGAGAGTCTCGAGTGAAGGGCCTCTCTCATAAGTGGTAAAATGGTGGTCTTTATATACTAAATCTTATCTGAGAAGGTAACTTCTGATATAAGAGAATATCAATTCAGACTAAACTATTTTGACTTTTGTTCTTGTGTGATCTAGATACGGTGGTAGGTAGACACTTAACCCAGACATATGTTAGAGCATGTGTAATATATATGTCATCAGTCGGACAACCTAATACATTAATTATTATCAGAAAAATACGGTCAGACGACATCAGTATCAAATGGCAGATATGAAAATGATTCTGCACAGGAAGAAATATAGCGACCTCCATGATCTAAAATAGTGATGGAGCCTACTTAAAAAAAAGTGAGATGCTTCAGACCGTAAGAGCTTTACATCATGGTCAGGATGTGACCTTTACATTATTCGAACTAAGACAGGAGTATGGAGCACAGAGTGGCCATTACTTCCACATTTAAGAGGTTATGGTTCTATATTATGCATATTAATGTTTACACCATCTTACTGCTATAATTTGCAACTATTGTACAAATACAACGGGGTGACCCTGTGTCCCTCAGAACCTGGGTATTTATCAGAAAAGCTACAGCGGTTCTGTTGGGTAAACAAATGATTTCTTCACTAAGGCACAAACAATCGCAAAAGTATCATTCAACTTTGATAATAGCTGAACACAAACCTAAACCAAAAAATTGTGCAAAGAAATTCACTTCATCGAATGTCAGTTTCACTTTTTAGTGAAAATTGCAATCAGAATGTTTATTTTAACTTTTAAGGCTGTCAAGACAAAAAGTGACATATATTACAGTGAAGTGAGTGCTCAGTGACTGTGGTGATGTGAAAGCATTATATACAGGTGCAAGAATAAAATATTTACAAAACGATCAAACTAGATATACAAATGCGGAAAAATGGTCAGAACAAAATAAATCAATGTCTCCAGTATAAGGCAAGCCTGCTCATTATTCTAGACCAAGAGACTTATTGTAGCTGAGCCGACGTTTTGACCCTGACAACAGCCTAATTCATTGATGTCACAGCGAGTCTTCTTCTAGGCTAGGGTGTTGTAGACAGCCCAAACGGGGGGTAGAATCCATCAAGGTTACCTCTTGAATTTGAGGCTAGTGGTTGCCTGAAGCAATTCAGGGACCAACAATATCCTGCAAGTTGTGGTTTTCAAATCATGTCCGAAGTCTTTGTTAAACAGCCACGGAAAGCAAAATGTAATTATGCTCCCCGGATGGAAGGCACTCAATCCTCATAAAACGTCCTCCGTGGCTGTTTAACAAAGACTTTGATGTCAACCGTAATTTGGGCTATTTTTTAGTAGGATTAGGCCTGTTTTTTCTGGCTTGCGGCCTCAGCAGCGCTGCTGTTCAAATCTACCTGGAGACACTGCTGTATTTTACGCTGACACCGAGGGAGCACTTAGCATGGCACTCGAGTCACCGTTGCTACGCTTCAGTTTTGTTTTTGGGCCACATGCTGTTTCAGCATTGCATGCACTTTACAGTCCCCCTGAGGTACAAGCAGGGACTGAATAGTCTGCTTCTCTATCAGAGCGCACTCTGCGGTCCCCCCGGGGCACAAGCAGGCATCCTTGGCGTGCCTTTCTTGCTGAGAAACCCGTGTGCAGAGTCGTTTTCCAGAATCCGTCGTGTTTCCAAAGGACTTGCGCTGCACGGATGGTGCGCGCTGAGTCCTCCAAGTCAGCTGCTGACATCACCAGTGCATTGTGGAAAAGGTATTTTACTTAGCTTTTTTGTTTTCCCTACTTATTATTTTATATGGCACATGATTCACTCCGAGCCACGTACATACCAGTTGCTGCGCTTTGTGTGCACACACATACTCTTGCTTTGCTTTCTCTTTCAGCCCCGGAGCACATGATCCCGTGCTCTGAAGCCAGCCCAGGGAGGTTCCCAGCTCTGGTCAGTGGGCTTCGCGCTTTCTCTCAAATACTCCATAAACGGAGAAACTGCCGTCAGGTAGTGGCGCCAAACCTAGTCGCAAATCAACCGAGAGTACAACACCACCCTCTCAGCGGTTCCCGTTTTTTAGGCTGAGGGGTGTGCTCTTGGCACTGAGGTAGGGAAAGTTCACGCAGTACCTGCGTCTCAGTGTCACATTCCCCACTAAATTAGTACTCAGAAGCCGTTTATAAATAATTAGCCCAAACCACGGAAAGCTTGTCCTTTAATAAGCCTTTTTTATTTCCACATTACACAAACAGTGGGAATTGATCTATTAAGTGCATGGCTATTAATGCTGTTTAATATCTGCCTAGTTGTTAAATTAAGATGTCTAGTTGCATGCGTCCATTGTGGGGTCTCTGTGCGGATTTTGCAGTGTTTGTTAAGATTTTTAAATCATGTTCAACAAATCAATACGGGCTTCTATAATTCATTTTAATATGTCTAGTTCACCAAAATGGCTCTAAATTGTTTGCAGTAGTCTGGCTAAAAAGAAGATGGATGATGCTCGTCCGTTTCTGAAACCAATGTACATGTGCTCAAGTCCTTTACAGGAAACACTCGTTTTATAGCATTCAATCCGGATTTAAGTCACTTGCTGGCAGCCATCCTTCATAACTTCAGAGGTGTCAATCATAAAACTGTTGTTGCTGTTTTGGTTGATGTTTCAGTGGGCCACGTGGATCGTAAAGGAGAACGAAAAGACACGTAGTAACACTTTTTAGCTGTTTTATATAATTGATTTGAAGCTGTTGTTCCTGGACGGAATGAGCGTTTTAGAAATTGACAATACATACAATAATCAGTGCCACTGGAATTATGCGATGTTGCAGGGGTGGTGTTTCCCAAATAATTATGGATTTTCCGCATTTGCCACAATACTCAATAATATGCGCATAAACCTCAGATTTTAAGGAAAATAAATAGTTTTTAGCACATAGTTAGTAAAAAAACACGGCAACACGTGTTGCCGCGCATTGGAAGCCAATTTGCAATGGTTGAGTGGACCGCTTTCTGTAGCTTATAGCTGTATTCCGATGTTAAACTGGTACTAATGAGTAGAGCCCTTTGGCCAGATGGTGTTCACCTGTATAACAAGCATTTGCAATGCAATAGGTCTTGCATTTACGCAAGCTTAAGCTATCGGCATTGTAAATGACAATGTGTTTTATTTATATTTCAAAAACAAAAACATAAATAAAAGGCATTGTCATTTACAATGCCAATAGCTCAAACTCGTGTAAAAGCGAGACCTGTTGCATTGCAAATGCATGTTTGTTTATGTAAACTGAAGATGAAAATTATTTGAATACAGTGTAGGAATACGTCTAGCATTTACTATTGTTTCTGGAGCTCATTGTTCAAAGTTTATGAGCAAGTTTATTCACAGTTGGACAATAGCCCTCTTTTTTTCCTGCAGTTGCTTTTGTTAAGCTTAGAGCAGCCTATTTCAAAAGGGAGGGCTTTGCCGGGTGATGTTCTGGAGAAAAGGTTGAAGTGTGCTTATCGTGTTGACTTCATGAGCAATACACAGTCAGTACCCATATGGTTTCCATTTTATGTTTTTGAACTATTATCTCAGACTTCTGCGGTACAACCATCTAGATTTATGTTGCACTAATCTCAATAGACTGGTTACTGAAACTGAAGGTTTGAAAAATTACTCAACAAAGCACATGCCCAGAGCTGGTGGTGGGTCCCTTCGTATGATGGATATAGTGAGAGTGGTGTTGTCTTAATGAAATATGTTAAAGATTCACTCTAACTGTTTCCATTTTGTGAAACCGATCAGATCAGCCGTGAAAGAACAGTAAGTAGTCCTGTCTTCTGTCCAGATGTGCCACCTGGTGAGTAGTGATACTTCATTTAATTCTAAACCTTTTACTATATTCTGAGAATTGATATAGTTTCTCATCTTTGAGTACCCTAAAGTGAATTTTAGGACTTCTTTACCACCATAGTTTTTTCCATATTCTTATCACTGTTAAGTGTTCCTGCCTATGTGTATCCTTTCATGTTCTTTAAGATTTCCTTTCTCATTGAACCTTTTCCCACATAAACAG
Organism: Lissotriton vulgaris; assembly: GCF_964263255.1. Classification (NCBI taxonomy): domain Eukaryota; kingdom Metazoa; phylum Chordata; class Amphibia; order Caudata; family Salamandridae; genus Lissotriton; species Lissotriton vulgaris. Next base: position 13,954,452 of record NC_141695.1, read on the forward strand.
CATTGGTGAGGTTTCTCGCCTGTGTGTGTTCTCTCATGATGAGTGAGTTTTTGTTTAGCACTGAAACATTTCCCACATTCAATGCATGAATAAGGTTTTTCACCTGTGTGCCTCCTCTCATGTACTTTAAGATTTCCTTTCTCATTGAACCTTTTCCCACATAAAGAGCATTGATGAGGTTTCTCGCCTGTGTGTGTTCTCTCATGATGAGTGAGATTTCCTTTAGCACTAAAACATTTCCCACATTCAATGCATGAATAAGGTTTCTCACCTGTGTGTGTCCTATGGTGGTCAGTGAGACTTTTCTTCACAGTGAATGCTTTCCCACATTCAGTGCATTGATAAGGGTTCTCACCTGTGTGTGTCCTATGGTGGTCAGTGAGACTTTTCTTCACAGTGAATGCTTTCCCACATTCAGTGCATTGATAAGGGTTCTCATCTGTGTGTGTCAACTGGTGACCAGTGAGTGTTCCTTTCAAACTGAACCTTTCCCCGCATTCTGTGCATTGATATGGTTTCTCACCTGTATGTGTCCTCTGGTGCTCAGTAAGAATTCCTTTCCTACTGAAACGTTTTCCACATTCTGAGCATTGATGAAGTTTCACCCCTGTATGCAACCGCTCATGTACAGTAAGGGTTCCTTTCGCTCTGAACCTTTTCCCACATTCACTGCATTGATGTGGTTTTTCACCTGTGTGTATTCTTTGGTGCATTATAAGATCTGTTTTCTGTGCAAAGCATGTTTCACATTCGGAGCACTGATATGGTTTCTCACCAGTGTGTATCCTTTGGTGAGTTGTAAGACTTGCTTTTGAAATAAATCTTTTCCCACATTCGGAGCACTGATAGGGTTTCTCACCTGTGTGTATCCTCTGGTGAGTTGTAAGACCTTCTTTTGAAATAAACCTTTTCCCACATTCTGAGCACGGATATGGTTTTTCACCTGTGTGTATCCTGTGGTGAGTTGTAAGACTTGCTTTTGAAATAAATCTTTTCTCACATTCTGAGCATGGATGTGGTTTTTCACCTGTGTGAGTCCTCTGGTGAGTCTTAAGACGTTGTTTCCAATAGAATCTTTTCCCACATTTAGAGCACTGATGTGGTTTTTCACCTGTATGTATCCTCTGGTGATCAGTAAGTTTTCCTTTTACACTGAACCTTTTCCCACATTCACTGCATTGATAAGGTTTCTCCCCTGTGTGGCTCCTCTGATGAATTGTAAGAGCTGCTTTTGTACGGAAGCATTTCCAACATTCCAGGCATTCATACGGCTTCTCATTTATGTGTGTTTTATAATGAAAAAGAAGAACTGATCTCAGACTGAACCATTTTCCACATTGGAAGCACTGATATGGTTTCTCACCTGTGTGTGTTCTCTGGTGAACAGTACACTTTTCTTTTGTTTTAAACTTGTTTCCACATTCTGAGCACTGATAAGGCTTCTTGGCTATGTGTGCCTTTTAATGAGCAGTAAAGCAATCCTTTCTTCTGAACCCTTGTCCATATTCTGAGCAATGATAAGCTTTCCCATCTGAGTGTAATCTGTGGCGAAGAGTAACATTTTCTTTCCTTTTGAAACGTTTGTTATATTCTGAGCACTGATATGATTTTGCGTTTCGGTGTGCTTTCTGGTGAATAGTAAGACATTTTTTCAAACTGAACCCTTTTCCACAGTCTAAGCACTGATAAAGAGTTACTCCTGTATGTGTCCTGTGATGCCCAATTAAAGTTTCCTTGCACCGGAAGAATTTTCCACATTCAGTGCATTGATAGGGTTTCATGTCTGTGTGTGTTATCTGGTGTACAGAAAGATTTGTTTTCTGACTAAAGCTTTTCCCACATTCAGCGCAAGGATATGTTTTTCGCCAGTGTGTTTTCTCTCAGGCATACTAAGGCTTTGTTTCTGAGTGAAGCTTTTGCTACATTCACTGCATTCATAAGGGGTCTCACCAGTATGTGTTCTCTCATGCCAAGTAAGATTCCCTTTATGGTTGAAGTTTTGATCACATTCATTGCACTGATAAGGCTCCTTGACTCTGTGCACTCTTTGATGAGAAGTTAAACATATTTTCTGAATCCAACTTTTCATATATTCAATACTATGGTATGGTTTCTTTTTTGTATGCACTCTTTGGTGAATAGTAAGTGCATTTTTTGAATTCAAAGTTGTCTCATATTTAGTGCTCTAAAAAGGTTTCATACCCGAATGAGTTCTCTGGTGCTCAGGCATCTTTCCAAGTATGAATTTGTCACTTTATGTACGTTTTTGTCTGCATGAAGTAATCTGGTGCAGGGTCAAATGTAGGTCAGGTTTCTCATTGGTATGGGTTGCCTGATACACTTTCACTTCATTGAAGCTATATTCAGATTTAGTACATTAAAAGTATGCTTTCCGCAAATCTTTTCCAAAATTCACTTTTTTCATATTAAATATTGCACATTTGTTCTGCAAATGCTCAACATTTTTTTACTATACTTAGGTATGATCGTTAATCCCTGTGTTTCATCATGAAGAAATAAGATATTATTCTGATCAACAGATTTCCTTTGTGTGTCTGATGTGTAAGCTGTTATCTTCCTTTGACTTGCTGGCACATTGAATTGGCAATGTCACTTTTTTGTGTGAATTAGGCTGCCTGCAGTTTGAATCTTCAAAGCATCAACAGGATGTTAATTGTTGCTTTTCAGCTCACATATCAGTCACCTATAAATTAAATAGAGTGGTACAGTTTTAGCGTTATTCATGTTAACACAGCATTATCAACATGGTACAGGGTATTTCTCACTGGCATTGCAAAGAGATCTCTATTTTGTCATGTTGTAAAGACCAAGGCTCTGAGTTTCTGTGGATTCAGGATGCACGCATACTATCTGTACCCCAGTAGCACCCAGTCATTGAGCTGCACAGAATAAGACAGAAGACAGGATTGTGATTCACCACCGGTGCCTGAAGTCATCATTCCTTGGTGCTTACCAACGCCACACAGGTAACACAGCAATCTCACAAGATCCGGTCACTGAGAGATTAAACCCAAACTTCTTCCTACTAGACAACACTTCTGAAGCCAGAGAGGTAAACAATGAGCTGGAGGAATTGCTTCAGGAATTGTTCTCAAAGGAATGAGCACCACAGATGTTCTTGGGTAGTTTGCTCCTTGATCTTGAGCTAAGGACAACTAATCTCTGTAGCCAACCAGTGGACATAGAAAACAAAGCTGGGTACCATCTCCCCAAAACAGGCGTAGAAAGCAGAAGGAACAAACACTGGTTTTACCAATGTATTGCCCCTTTGTAAGGCATTAGCTGATATTTTGGCTTTAATAATGCTTATTGCACCAACAAAAAGAACAACAGTACTGGCAAAGCTGATAGGCCTAGCTTTTTAATAGTGAAAGTGACTATTAACTGATTGAAGCCTTTATATTTGTTTCAGTGGGGTTATATGGAAGGGTGAGTCATTGAATGCAGGGAAAGAATCTGTGTGCAACTTGAGGGTGGGTCAATGGGGGAACTTACTGAAGAAGGTGGGTCCTAATGAGAAAGTAGGAGGGATGGTCACACATTCATACACACACAACAAACGCACATCCAGATAATGACTCCTTGGACACAAAGAAACACAGTGCATAAAAACAATACAGTTAGACACCACAAGCTAGTGTGTGCTACATGCACACACACAGATTCACAGTGTGCAAAGAATTCCAAATCAAACAGTTTCCGTTTGGAATACCGCACAAACAGAACTAACAGGGAACATCTGGAACTGTGTTTGGAAAGAGAACAATCGCAACTTAATGTCACAAAGGAATCATATATTCCAGCCATCCGTCTATGGGACCCACCAGCCCTAAGTACCTATATAATAAATAGGTCAAACTGGTTGATTATCATTTGCTTGCTAGATTAATGAATCCTAAGACTAAGGAAATGTGACATTTTCAGTGTACTAACCATGTTTGATGCATTAGCACTCTAAGGTCCATCGAAAAGAGGTGAATGTCACCCAGAGGTTTTTGGAGAAAATCAACATGTATTCATCTAGAATGTCTGGTTGATTTTAAGTAAAGAACGAGGTTCACTGCAGATATGCTGCTCAGAAACACACTGCTGTTAGAAGGACAAATTAAAGTTAATACATGAAACTGCGGCTTACCCTATCCTCACACGATGTATTATACCTATATGTATTGTACTTAAGAATCATACATCAGGAAACACTATCTTCAATGGCTGTGCTGTGAAAATGATTTTCCTTTCCTGCAACCTGCTTTGCCTTTCAGAACAATTATATATGACTTAACATTAATGGTGTGGTCAGCTTACAGCACCTCTTACTGGCATATCAGTGGAATGTGTATTCATACTGTAAACCTTTATTTTAAATGAAGAAAATGGATTCAGAGACATTATGAGCCCCCAATTAATGTCTGTTAAAATGTTTTTCTCTGGTTTCGCTGTATGTTTGTACTTTTCAGGTGTTAGCTTTGAACATTCAAGTTGTTCATTAAATATTCTTCAAGTCTTAGTACCTGCAGCTGGAAGGGCTGGGATGGTGCCACCAAGTCCGGAGGCAAATATTCCTTCACCTGCTTGTAACAGGGCAAACACACCCAAGCAGCGCCTTGAGATGCAGTCTGTCTACGCTTGCCATGCTGCAGTCTGTTCTCACAAAGATGGTTTGTAATCCCGCAGCAATGATGCTGCACAAAGGGAATCCTATCTGGAGGTACCTGTTCACCCAGAGACCTTCGGCGCAAAGACATTCTACATCCAGGAGGAATGGAGACAGCGATGGAGACACACGAGGAGCTCAATGCACGGTGCATGCATTTCTGAGAGGCAAGTAAAGAGCTGCTGGGGGCACCTTTGGTGCTTTCTCTGCCCCTAAGCCTGTGGTAGAACGTTAGTGGTAGCAGAACATGAGATTACCAAGACCAGAGTAGAACTACCTCCACAGCCCGCCCCCTCCTGAAGATCTCAAAGCTTGGAATGGGTCTCACGCATGGAAGTAACTGCACAAGACCTCACATTTCAAGAACAATTTTAACTAGGAAAGCACACATTCTATTAGGTTTTGAGCTCTCATCAGAGAAATATATTTTCATTTGAATTCTGCACAGCAAGAAGAGTGAAGTGATACTGGTGGTGAGGCATACTAAAGTATACAAAAAAGGGATGGATTGAATGTTTGAATTAATATCAGCCACTGGTAATTACTCAGGCCACATACCAGTGCACCATTTTTTTCACACCATGCCACCTCATTTTAGACCCAAGAGTATGCAAATCAGTGTAGACCCTGCTCCAACGGAAAGCGTTCATACTGAACTCCCAGGCCAGATTCTCCCTGAATCACAAAATAAGTAAACTGGGACTGGTTTCGCCCAAAATATAGCTCATAAACCAGGTATAGCTTGATTCCAGTGTGTGCACAGGACCCACGTCTGGTCCCGCTTAGCATGACATACTAAAGTATATAAAAAAGTGAGGGACGGAATGCTTTAATTGGTGGTGTGACCGGCATTGGTGCAATATCCATGGAAGTATGCAGAAGAACAATATATTAAACAAGAGTGGTGCAACAGCTCTCACAGCTATATAAGTTAACACTCAATGTGGATGCAGTCCACTATCCTGTTCACATGAGATAGAAAACCGAACCAGAGATAGGAATTTTTTAAGTTTTGAATAAAAGTAGTGCCAAAATGTATTAAGTACCAACAGCAGTCATCTGATTGAGAATGACTGGGACCTATGTAGTAATTAAGACTGACCATGACATAAGAAACAGGTTAATCTAAGTAGTAGTACTTTATTCGATAAAAAATGTCATCATAAAAGTATACAATTTATACAGTACATTGAAAAGATAAAAGTCAGGAACCCACCAATCCTTATGTATATACAGCATTTCATCATAAAAGTATATAGTTTGTGCAAACATTAAAAGGATAAAAAAGACAGGAACCCATCAATCCTTATGTACATACAGCATTGCATATTACCCAAATTCTAAAATCAATAAAAATATACACTAAAAACAGATAGATAAAACCCAAGGTAAACTCCCTTCCATAGGGCCTTCAGACGATTAGGTTAGATCGGGCGTGGGTTAGCCCTCCTTATACGTGTCTGCCATGCACTACCCAAGTATTTGGCTACCCCGCACACCATAGCGGTAGAGGACGTGTCAGTGCAAAGGACCCGTAGAGCCAATTTGTGACACCTAATCTAAGTTGGAAGGTTTAGCCTCTGACTTAGTCTCTAACCCTTTCCTTGCGACCGTCGGGCAACAGCCGTCGCGAGCACTACCTCCATAGTGCTGCGCACATCCGTTGGCCGCTGCGGCCCTGCCCACACAATGAAACGCTTCGCACCGCGGCGGAATTGCCGCCACGGTTAAGGCGCTGAGATGAAAGTCAGCAAGCTGTGGCATTGACATTTGGAGGGAACGTGCAGAGCGGGAGAAATTCTAAACTCACACCTAAGGAAGGTTACTCACTGGCCAGATACCTTTGCTGCCTTCGTTCAGGCTTAGGTCACTTTTTTGGAGCCCAGATTCCTCTAGCAGGGCAAGGCTGCAAGATGTAGCCAAACAGGGCTCCACGCTGCCTTACTCCTTCTCCGTGACCTCCAGTAGAAATAGATTTGCTACTACAGGAAAGCTCCAAGCTTTGGCACCCTGAATCTTTAGCCAGCACAACAACCCTTCGTTGGATTGACCTGGCAGGTTTGACCCAGTCCTCCAGAGATCTTTGGAGCTTAAAAGTTTTTAAGTTCCAGGTTTCTCAGGAAGTTAGGAAGAGTATGCTTTGATACGCTCAACTGTCCCAGGACCTCACGGACAGCCCTAGGGGTCAGGACCCACATCAGCAGAAGCCACCAGCAGGGTCAAGAGAAGGCTCATTTTGAACTGGTCAGTTGGGCTCTTAAGGAAAAGGGGCTTCTAACAGTGTTGTGTCCATGTAGTCATGCAGGACTTCAACCAACTGACCCTTAGAGTCCATGTCTTTGTCCTGGGTACAGGTGGGAGCAGGGATCTCCTCATATGTCTCACTAACAGGTGCAGTCTTTCTTCTGACTTCCATAGGCCAGTAGGGCTCTGAAGGAAGTGCCCAGTGGTGCCACACTTATGCCTGGCACTAGCCTGTAGGTGGCGAAGACTCCTGGCCCCTCTTTAACCAATAGGAAAAAGGTTCCCTGGGGTAACTGTGAAATATTGGTTTGTAGGTTAAGCGGGTGTGTGAACCCTTCTAAAGCAAAAGCCAGAATTCTCATCAGGGAGAACCACAACAGTCACTAGATGAACCTGTGCATAATCTGGTAGCTTGGCACAAGCAATTCCCAGTTGTGGGAAGTGGAAACACAAAAAAAGGAAAACCCCAAACTGAGTTAGCAAAATAGATTATCGTTTAATAAATAAGATGACACAAAAACCCCAGAAATCAAATCTATGGATCCGGAATTACGAAAGTTAAAACTTTTAAGTAAAAATAGCACCAAGAAGCACAAATCACTGCAGTTATCTATTCGCACAGGACCAAGTCACAAGTTCATGCTGATCGCGATGGAGCGCTGGCCCGGTACAGAACCGGGTTTGGTCGCATGAGAAATATACCTTTGTGTGTTTGGGGGGCGAAATACAAAGCCTTAAATCAAGATGCTTCCTGATGAATCGGTGCTGGTCGGTAGCCAATCAGAAGCTGCTCTGTGAAGTCCGGCATTGCAGTGTGTCAGTCTGCATCGATGCCGAGCACTCACTTAACCAGGATATGAGATGCGGAGTCTGCCGTCAAGATGTGTTGCGCAGTGGCAGTGCTGAGTCGCCGATCAGGAGCTGCGATGCAAAGTCCAGCGTCGCAGTGTGTCGGGCTGCTTTAAAGCTGAGGGATTCGCCGTCCAGGAGATGCGATGTGAACTCCAGTGTCGAAATATATATCTCACTGCATTTGTGAATAATTTGCCAATCAGAACCTGTTTTTCAATCAAGACTGAATTTGCCAATCAGGTCTGGAATTGTGCTGCGTTGGGCAACTTCGACTTTGATGGATATGTTGTGTCCCTATAGTTCACACAGGAGGCCAGCGAACTGGCAGTTGGAGTCATTTTGGAGAGTTCTGGGTTCAATGGAGCAGGTTCACTTCTCCTTGAGGAGAGCAGGCCTCAAGCAGTAGGAGGGCATTCTGGAGAGCAATGTGATCCTTCTGAAGTACTGGGGACTGTAAAGATGTAATGGCCCCCATCAAGTCCTGCAACGTAGGACTACCCTCACCCACCGCATTCCCAGTCTCATTCATCCACGCTCAGGCAGCGATATAATACGTGGGCTTGTTATTCTGTCACAGCTCACACGCCCAGCTCTGCCCACACGCTGCAGGAACGAGGATGACCCCAATCCTCCTCCAGCCCCCGCCCCCGTAACGTACACTAAATAGTGACCACAAGGCACTAATCACTGGGGTACCGGGAGAAACAAAACCAGGAAGGCAGAAGGGACACACAGCTACCCCCCCTTTCTTCTTGTTTGAGATGGGAACGGACAGCACCTGCAGTGAAGAATTAAAACAACCGTAAGTGTTGCAGTAACGACGGTTTCAATGCTCGTGCAACCCAATCTGTGTTCTGTATTAAATAAAGAACAAAGTGATATCTCACCAATTCCACTGTGAAAGTCTTGTGGATGATGAAAAGCATGAAGCAGGAGACAATTATTCCCTACTGTACTCAAAATCCCATCATGCAACCGCCTTCTATAAGCAAAGTCTTAATAAGGATCCAGGGGAAAAAAACTCTTTTATCATCACAGAAAAAAACCCTCTCAGTATGGGTATTAAATAAATGTAAACCCACTTTCTTCTGTTAGAAACTGGTGTGGGAGCACACTGCTTCACCTCCCAGCAGAGTCGCCCTGGGCATCATGGTAGATGCAGTTCAGATCGACAAGCGAGTACACTTGGAAAGTCTTGAGTGTTTCACCAGGTGGGTGCAGATTAGTGCTGGCCATCTCTGGACACGTGTTTCTGGATTATTATCCGTCATCAGCAGAGATTAGGCAAAATTATTTGGGGTTGCTGAGCAGGCTGCTGTATTCTTGGAACGCAGTATCTCTCCAGGCGTGCAGGTGCCTCTCCACGAGCTCGTCAGCTCAAAGCGGCTCGAGGGAGCCTTTAAGTAAGAAACTGGTGTGGGAGCACACTGCTTCACCTCCCAGCAGAGTCGCCCCTGGGCATCATGGTAGATGCAGTTCAGATCGACAAGCGAGTACACTTGGAAAGTCTTGAGTGTTTCACCAGGTGGGTGCAGATTAGTGCTGGCCATCTCTGGACACGTGTTTCTGGATTATTATCCGTCATCAGCAGAGATTAGGCAAAATTATTTGGGGTTGCTGAGCAGGCTGCCGTATTCTTGGAACGCAGTATCTCTCCAGGCGCACAGGTGCCTCTCCACGAGCTCGTCAGCTCAAAGCGGCTCGAGGGAGCCTTTAAGTAAGAAACTGGTGTGGGAGCACACTGCTTCACCTCCCAGCAGAGTCGTCCCTGGGCATCATGATAGATGCAGTTCAGATCGACAAGCGAGTACACTTGGAAAGTCTTGAGTGTTTCACCAGGTGGGTGCAGATTAGTGCTGGCCACTATAACAAGCTCAGAAAAAAACAAGGTAAAACGTGATCAAAACCAGGCTACTCGCGTTTTGACCCAAACTCCACATAGTGAGGTGGAGCGGCTACAAAAATGCAGGAAGCAGCACAGTACTCGTGTTTTACCAGTCGGTAAAACAGGCTAAATACTGCAAACAACCGCTTCGAAATGCAAGCGGTTCAAAAGGCAAGGTCCTGGTGCTCTATTTCAAGCCAAGAATGCCCCAACAGATGTTAGTAAAAATGTCACGAAGCAAAGACCCAGAAAGGAGCCAAATTTTCCAAGGAACCAAGAGCTCCCAACCAGCAATCCGATCACAAGCGTCCCAAAGGCAGGGGGATATTCAAAATAGGCTTCGTCCTCAGCAAAATTCACGATTCTTCAGGTGGGCTGGAAAATCAATAGATTACAAGCAGGGAGGGAAGGACTGGACGCCCATATAAAGGGAAAGAGACCCTGAACACATGACCCAAACACATGAGCATAGAAACAGGATTGCGAAAAAGGGGAAAAACCTTACTAATTCCTAACAGTTGGCGCAACTCTGTGCCATTATCTGCTTTTTTGTGCAGTTTTTGTGTTATTTGTCCTCTTTTTGCACAGTTTGTACTCTTCTGTGCTCTATGTGTGCTTATTCTACTCTTTTGTGCTTTTATGTGCTAATTCTGCTCTTTTTAACTAGTCTGTGCTCTTTTTGCACTTTCTGTGCTCTTTTCTGCTTTTGTAGCCCCCTGTAAACACCCCACAGCCACCGCTCTTTTCCTGCCTACCCTTGCTCCTTATCTCTGCTCCTGTCATGTTTTCCTTCCCACCTCTTCTTTCTGTGCCGCAGTAGCACTGCCTCTGCACTCCTTTTCCCTCCCAGGACCTACTTAATGGTGGCATGCAAAAGGCAGGTCCATCTGCGCCTGGACTGCGCCCAGCCCCACGAACCCTGGTCCAAATGGGACACTCCGCAGCATTCCTTCAAACACTCGATCCGAGGCGCCTATCCTCCACTGCTGCAGCGCCGCACCACACACCACGATAAGAGCGTTCACCTCCACCCACTGCGGGTCTCCTGCAGTTACCCGCCCACACAGGCCCCAGCAATGACATCAACACCAACGCCCAACACGATACGCCACAGCGACCTCACATGAGAGCAATCACTGGATTGCATGCTACTCAACACACAATTGCTCAGCAAACGCACAACAGAAATTTGGGACCTGCTAAGTAGTGATCCACCAGACATCCTTTTCCTCACCAAAACCTGCCTCTACTCCACATCTGCACCCAACATTGGAGCAGTAATGCCAGCAGGCTACAAGACTGCACTTGCAAAACAGGACTGTGTCCCATTTACAAACAGCAAGCATCTTGCCTCAGTGGATAGTAGTCACAGCTCCATGTTTGAAAGAGAAAAATACAGCCATTGTTTTAAAACATTTACTTTTAAAGTTTATTAAACATTTTTCTTCATTCAGTTTCTCCCATTTAAAACAATGACTCTTTGTGAATGCAACACTGACTTAGCCATAGAGACAAACAATTTTACCAGACTTGCAGGTCTAGTAACTTTAAAAATCTACTCAACCTAACTGTAATGTACGTCACCAATGAACTCCTCTCAAATTGTGTGATTCTAGGCAAGTATTTTGTCTTAAGGAGCAGCTGGCTTCTTTATTATCACATAAGTGAGCACCCTCAAATATGCAAGTTCACTATTTCTGCTGTACAAAAAAACTCTTTATTTACGAGACTTAACTTTTGCTCCATGTATAATAAGAATCAAGCCCATGTACAGGGTACACGTGATCCCTGGCTTGCCTCTTAGTTCACTAACAGCATTGTCATCTTGGCAGGAGCAGTTATAATTCCCAGTTCATGTTTAAAAACTCACTGTTCATAAATATATTACTAAGGCATGCTGTGGTAGTGAACTACATTTACAGATAACTTATTTTCCATTGGAATGGCCACAACATTTTCCTACTAACATGTAGTTGTACCGATAATAGCGCATAAACAGAAATTGGGTTTCAGCAAAAATATTTACAATTTGCACATCACCAAGTAAAGTGTTATAATTTGTTTTGATTCTATAAAAATATTTTTCCACCACAGAAGTACACAAATGGGTCTTCATAACTAGTGAAATATATATGAAATATTTGAACAGTTCACTTAGCTATTTCAGTGTTGTGTTAGAAAATCCTGACAGCTGACAGCCTTTCATTCACCATGCTTTGCATAGTTCGATTGTCACACAGTTCACTTTACGAAATCCTCTAACTTCAGTCACAGAAAAAAATATGAAGGAAGACAAACTGACTTTTGACCTCGGTCTCTGAAAGCGGAGTAAATGTGACAAGGTAACGAGATTTGAAGGCATTTTTCTTGCTCTTTCACTTTGTGAGCAATAAAGATACCTTTAAATCTTATCTTGTCACATGTGCTGCTTTCAGAGACAGGGGCCAAAAGTCAGTTTGCCTTCCTACATCTACTTCTTGTTCTGTGACTGAAGTTAGAGAATTTTCAGCTTGCCCGGAAGGTATAGTAGTCCCTAAAAATAGCTCGCCCTGAATAAATCTTGCTTGACAATGCTAGTGGGCGAGTGGATTTTTCGAGCCCTGATCTACAAAGAATCTATCATATGTTCAACATTCATGGAGAACGCCACCCCATTCATGGAACATCTGCATTTCAAGATGCAAATCTCGGAAAACGTCACCTTGTACGGGACCAGTGCATATCGTACATCCGGACCAAGGGCCACTTTTAAGAGTCTCATCACCAACTTAACCCCCCTACTCCCCATCGACTCCAGAGACTACATACTCCTTGGCGATCTCAACATCCACTCTACAGTCATGTGGAAGACAGATCCGACCCAGCCCCGCAGCACTCCTCGAAGGCCTGGGCCACATCTGACTTACCCAGCTCATTAAATAACCAGCGCACACTGCAGGACTCACCCGAGACCCCATCTTCATCACCAGTGACGGCATCCAATACAACCCCACCGCCCCGCTCACTTGGACCAACTATTCCATAATCCACTTCCAAGTCAACACACCGCTTGTCAACGCACCCACCAGTACCAGCCAACCAGCAGATTGGGGAAAAAAGAATCACAGAAACAGTTTGACTCAGCACTCCCAGCACGGATCAACCAACCTCACAGACAACCTTAACAGGTGCGTTGCCAACTTCCACAACTTGATAAGGAACTGGGCTGACTCACTCGCTCCAATGAAGCCTAAGAAGCAAAGAAGGTCTGAAAAGCAAGCCAGCTGGTACACACAGAAACTTTGAAGCACCATCTTGCATTGTAAACAGCTGGAGATGCAATGGCAAGCAAGCCACAAAACTACTAACAGAACCACCTACATATTTACCGCTATATAGTTATTTATTTCACTTAAAACAACAATGGTTAAATGGACGTTATAGTTAGGTGAAATTGTCAGTTAAACATATCATTTTAAACTAACAAAACCACAGAAATTCACCAGTTATAGTTATCTTCAGAAACCATAACTCATGCCCTAAAGTAACTATAATTTGAGCCCGCCATGCATGCACAGTGAAGTCATCAATGACATGACATCATCCAAGCTTCTTTTGACACATTGTTCAATTGCTCTAGGTGCAAAATAGCTCCGAATACTATAGAGCATCATTACTGCTATCACACATGCAACGTCCATAGATGAAGCAAGCGTGTGTTATGTGCAACACTGACCCTATACCAGACACTTCATGGGTAGCTGAGTTTTTGTTGACTATGAACCATAGATGAAAGGGTAATCTATCCTGCACACGGTGTTCAATCTGTGTACAACTATACAGGGAAGACCAAGTTCCCACAGATACTCAAGCTGTTACATAATTAATGCTCTACTACAGACCTTCTATACCTGTATCAAACCCTCCACATTCATCAAACCTACAGTAATAAATTAAGTGGATATTAGCAGAAAAGTAGGTGTTAGAAACACGGTTTACTCTATGGAGAGAGTTTATTCTGTATCACACTGTTTGCAGACATTAAAACTCTTATGAGAAATATACCACAGAGTATCTATTAAGAACAGTGTACACTATGCAAAACGTGTCTAAAGAGAGACTATTCACTTAAAATAACCAAGGTCTGAAGGTGCTAAAGATCGTACTACCAGAAGCCCTCATACTGTGGTGAAAACGTCACAGATAACCAATCTTCTGACCCAAAACAAGCACATGTACATAGGTTAGTGCCTGATGCACACAGCCTTCTATGTTGAGTAGAAGTAGTCATGCTGAGGTGATTCTGTCTAATAACTAAAGGCTGCTTACAATGCATAGGGACAGATGTAATCAATCAATCAATCATAGACATTTATAGAGCGCTCTACTTACCCAGAGGGTCTCAAGGCACTAGGGGGGGGCGGGGGGGGAGTGCTGCTACTGCTCGAACAGCCAGGTCTTGAGCTTCTTCCTGAAGGCGAGGTGGTCTTGGGTCAGTCGCAGGTCGGTCGGGAGGGAGTTCCAGGTCTTGGCGGCGAGGTGGGAGAAGGACCTTCCTCCTGTCGTCGCTCTTCGGATGCGGGGGACGGTGGCGAGGGCGTGGCTGGCTGATCGGAGGTGTCGTTTGGGAGCGTAGAAGTTGATGCGGTTGTTGAGGTAGCTCGGGCCTTGATCGTGAAGGGCTTTGTGTGCGTGGGTGAGGAGACGGAAGGTGATTCTCTTGTTGACCGGGAGCCAGTGCAGGTCTCTCAGGTGTCCGGAAATGTGGCTGTGGCGTGGGACGTCGAGGATGAGTCTAGCTGAGGCGTTCTGGATTCGTTGGAGTCTCTTCTGGAGCTTGGCGGTGGTACCGGCGTAGAGGGTGTTGCCGTAGTCCAGTCGGCTGGTGACGAGGGCCTGGGTGACCGACTTCCTGGTCTCGGTGGGGATCCACCGGAAGATCTTCCGTAGCATGCGTAGGATGTTGAAGCACGACGAGGAGACGGCGTTGACTTGCCTGGTCATGGAGAGGGAGGAGTCCAGGATGAAGCCCAGGTTGCGTGCGTGGTCTGTCGGTTTGGGTGCGGTGCCCAGGGCGGGGGGCCACCAGGAGTCGTCCCAGGCGGAGAGCGAGGATCCCAGGATGAGGACTTCCGTCTTGTCCGTGTTCAGCTTCAGGCGGCTGGTCGACATCCACTCGGCTGCCTCTTTCATCCCTTCGTGAAGGTTGGTTCTGGCGGCGGCGGGGTCGTTGGTCAGGGAGAGGATCAGCTGGGTGTCGTCGGCGTAGGAGATGATGTTCAGGTTGTGTTGACGTGCGATGGCCGCGAGGGGGCTCATGTAGACATTGAAGAGGGTTGGGCTCAGCGAGGATCCTTGGGGTACGCCGCAGATGACTTCGGTGGCCTCTGACTTGTACGGTGGTAGACGGACTCTCTGTGTTCTTCCGTCGAGGAAGGAGATGATCCATTCCAGTGCCTTCTCCTGGATTCCGATGTTGCTGAGGCGCTGCACTAGGGTGCAGTGGCAGACGGTGTCGAAGGCCGCGGAGAGGTCTAGGAGGATGAGGGCCGCTGTTTCTCCGTTGTCCATCAGGGCTCGAATGTCATCGGTGGCAGCGATGAGGGCGGTCTCGGTGCTGTGGTTGGCCCGGAAGCCATACTGCGAGGGGTCGAGGGATTCATTCGTCTCGAGGAAGGCGGCCAGCTGCTTGTTGACGGTCTTCTCGATGACTTTGGCCGGAAACGGGAGCAGCGAGATGGGGCGGTAATTCTTGAGTTCGGTGGGGTCCGCTGTTGGTTTCTTGAGTAGAGCGCTGAGTTCGGCGTGCTTCCAGCTCTTGGGGAAGGTGGCGGTGGTGAAGGAGGTGTTGATGATGTCCCGTAGGTGGGGTGCGTTGACAGCGTCGGCCTTGTTGAAGATGTGGTGAGGGCAGGGGTCGGTCAGAGATCCGGAGTGGATGGAGTTCATCATGCGGACGGTGTCTTCGGTGCTGATCGGGGTCCAGGTGCGGAGGGTGGTGGTGGGGGGCGTTGGTTCGGTCGTGTCGGTCGTGGCGCTCGTCGGTTGGGTGCTGAAGCTGTTGTGTATGTCCGCGATCTTGTTGTGGAAGTAGGAGGCGAGGGAGTTGCAGAGTTCTTGCGATGGGGTGATGTCGTTGTTTCCGGCGTTGGGGTTGGAGAGCTCTTTCACGATGTTGAAGAGTTCCTTGCTGTTGTGTGCGTTGTTGTCCAGGCGATCCTTGAATGCAGTTTTCTTGGTGGCGCGGATCAATTGGTGGTGCTTCCGGGTGGCGAGCTTGAGGGTGGTCATGTTGTCCGGTGTTGGCTCCCTTCTCCAGGCTTTCTCGAGGGCTCGGCAGTTCTTCTTGGAGCTCTTGAGTTCGTCGGTGAACCATGGGGCCTTCTTGCTGCCGGGTCTGCTGGGCGGGGTCCTCAGTGGGGCGAGTTCGTCCGCGCAGTTGCTGATCCACTTCGTGAGGTTGTCGGCGGCCTGGCTGGGGTTCGCTGAGCTGGCGGGAGGGTGCTGGCTCAGGGAAGCGGCGAGCTGGTCGGCTGTGATCTTGTTCCAGCTTCTTCGGGCAACCTGTTGCTGGTGGTGGTGGATCGTCGTTCTTTTGAAGGTGAAGTGAACGCAGCTGTGGTCCGTCCAGTGGAGTCCAGTGGCGTGGGTGAAGGCTATGTCTTTGCTGGATGAGAAGACGGCGTCGAGTGTGTGTCCGGCGAGGTGGGTGGGGGTGGTCACCAGCTGCTTGAGTCCCAGGTTGGCGAGGTTGTCGAGCAGGGTGGTGGTGTTGCGGTCGTTGTTGTTCTCCAGGTGGAAGTTGATGTCCCCCAGGAGGATGTAGTCAGCGGAGGGGAGGGCATTAACTTGTCATGCAGTGCAGGGCAGGAATGTGCCGTATTTAAGCCTATACAGCGCATTCCTACCTTCTCCCCTGCACTGGCACCCCTTTGGCTGCCTAGCACCAAAGCACACACCCTTACACCATGGAGTAAGGGTGTCTCCGTTACATGCAGGGTTGCTTTAGTGCAGGAAGGGTCTCCTTCCTGCATAAAAACAATCCTGAGAGGCGTATTCCTGCAGCCCACATGGAAAGAGCAAGTAACCAGGTGTCGCCGTTCCTGGGAAGGCGGATCTTTCTGGCGCAATCCCAGGTTTACTAATTCTGGTAGTTCTGGGAATGCATCAAAATCCATGGGCGTTGCGTGGGAACACCCACGCAACGCCCACGCAACGCCCACGCAGCGCCCATGAAAGGCCTTCCCAGAGCAGAGTAAGGCAACGCAGTCAATCAAATACTGGTGTCTCAAAAAACAATTTTGGATGATGTGCATAAATAACAAAACAATAAATCTATGTTTAAGTGCTACAGCGGGAAACTTGTTTCCACGCATTCCATTGCCGTCATGTCCGTGTTTGCACGTGCACAATAGAAACTCATCGAGGCAGTAATGATAGTAGTCCTGGGTGTCAAAGATGTAGGAAGTGCAAGGCGTGCAGTAATAGCACTGACTGTTCCAAACTCACAATATCTAGCATTGATAAAGAGTGGGAGATCAGGAAAAGTCTTACTTGCACTACAACGCATTGCGTGTATGCCTTGATTTGTCCCTGCAACATGGCCTATATAGGGAGTACTATTCACTATGCCTGGAGCATCTAAGGGCCATCAGACATAATAACAAGCAGTACCCAGTGGCCAGGCACTTTTTTGAGCACCACTTTCAAAATGAGAAACTGTTACAGATGGTGGTCTTAGACTCCATTGATGCTAACATCCGTGGGGGCAATAGGGTGCTCCTTTTGAGACAGCTTGAGTCTAGATATATAGTGAAATCGGCGACAATGAGTCCAATGGGGCTTAATTCCAGTGAGGAATTGGCAGTCCATTTTTAGATCTCGCCTGTCAATGCGCATGCGCATTGAGCTTGCGAGACTATGGGGGCTTAAACAGACTTTAACCAACTTGCGATTCCAAGGCGATTCCTTGCAGTGCCCGTGAAAAGCTCGCTCAATGCGCATGCGCATTGACATACAAAGCGCGTGCACATCAAAGCCAGCCATCTGCCGCCAGCAGCTTCACTTGAAAGGTATCCACCGCTCCGCCCCCTGCTGCATCAAAGCCTTTCGGACGTGTCGCATTTCTTCTCCCCCTCCCCACAGCAATGCCCGGTGTGGCAGACGTGTTCGCTGCTCCTTTTGTTCCAACTCCGCTATCCGCATACGCTCACTATGAAAGTAAAACCAGCGCTTTCCCACTGCCCTGCTCTTCATTTATTTAGGGTCATTTTTACCCATCTGCCCACCGAGCGCGCAAATGTCTTAACCGAATGTCTCTCCTCTGCATCAACGGACAAGAGCTGTTTTCCAAATGTGGGCACCGCTCACAGGATGTTAACAGATGCGTTTCAGCACTGTAGTACAGCAGTGATTGTTACAGGAAATAGTTGCAGTGTTGATGAAGCGGGTAGGACGCTGGTTTATGCGAGGTCATGCTGGCTGTGGTTGGTATTTTCAGCAGTCGCCATAACTCGTTTCCTTTGCCTCTGCTTCAAATGTTAATTGCCTGCTCCAAGCCTGCCCTCTTTTCATACAACGCAGCCTGTTTTCTTTTACCGGTTGTTCGGTGTCGGTGTTGGGTTGCCTTTAGCCCCTCCCCATGCCGTTCAAGTTGTACATTTTCCACTCCCCTCCTGTTTCCCATGTTTCTCTCTACTCCAAGCATGCCCCACATTTCACTTTTCCCATCACCTGGTAGTGTTGCCTTTAGCCCCTCCCTCCCCGCCTCATGCCGTTCAATTTGTAAATTACTCTCTCCCCTCCTGTTGTCCATGTTTTTTTCTGTGGCTTGTTTGCTTTCTTTCTAACTCTCATATCCCGGCCGTTTTTGTAAGTATTGATGAGTACAGCTGAGCCAGCCTGGAGTTGACCGTGCTTCTTCTTAGCTTTTCTCTGCTTGCCTCTAACTAGGTCACCATTATTATTAAAGGAGCACGGCAGGTGGGAAGTTGAAATGTTGGTTTGTCGTCCTATCTAATTAAGACATTATTATGAATGTTGACTGGAGTTCTCCGGAAGCGTGTACTATGTTGCACAACATGACTTGCTCTCCAGGCTCCCCTGTGCCTTACCAGAACGGAAAGCTGGACAGTGTACTGCGCTCTGTATATACTGATTTCAACAGTGACTTGTGCATAGCGATTAGCATTTTTTTCAGCACTGAAATCATGTTGGATACATTTAGAGCATTTCTGGACATTGTACTACCTAAAAAACATAGGTAGCGTTATGGCACAGGGTAGCGTCCAGCATTTATACGCGCAAAAAAAAAAGGGACTAATTCTAGGACTATGCCAAATGAGTACGGAATTTGTACTCAAAACGCACACACATACAAACTCACACAGCCACACACACACAAGCTCACAACAACACAACAACACACACACTTACAACACACTTACAGTCACCCCCAATCACTCACCCTTACACCCTCACTCACCTTCACACAATTACCCTCACATACCATCACTCACCATAACCCTCACACCCCATCACCCTCACACCCCATCACCCTCACACACCACTCACCCTCATACACCACAATCACTCACACAATAACCATCACACACACTCACTTGCCCTCACCCAATTACCCTCACACACCATCACTCACCATCACCCCATCACCCTCACACCCCATCACCCTCACACCCCATCACCCTCACACACCTCACTCAATGCCACAGCGTCACTCAACACCACAGCACCACTCAACACCACAGCAACACTCAACGCAACAGAACCACTCAATGCCACAGCATCACTCAGCGCCAAAAAATCACTCAGCACCACAAAATGCCACAGCACCCCACAACGCCACTGCACCACTCAACGCCACAGCACCACTCAGTGCACAGCATCCATCAACGCCAAAAACAAAAAAATGCCACAGCATCACTCAACGACACAGAAACAACAAAAGCCACAGCATCACTCAACGCGACAGCATTACTCCACACTACAGCATCACTCAATGCCACTGCATCACTCAACAGCACAGCATCACTCAGCACCACCACAGCATCACTCAGCACCACCACAGCATCACTCAACACCACCAGAGCATCACTCAGCGCCACCACAGCATCACTCAGCACCACCACAACATAAAACAGCACCACCACAGCACCACTCAGCACCACCACTGCATCACTCAGCGCAACAACAGCATCACTTAGCTCAACAACAGCATCACTCAGCGCAACCACAGCATCTTCACTAAATATATTTAATAAACTTTAAGCTATTAGCAATATAAAATAAAATCCATTTTATTTACGTATTAATTATTATTATTTTTTTAAAGCCATTGATTTTTTTTATATCAATACATATAAGTCACGTTAATACAAAACATGTTGCTTTACAAATGCTAGAGGTGTCACATTTACAAAAATTATAACTATTGGCTTTGTAAAGAAGAAAGCTATTAATTTAGCTATTTAGAAAAAACAACACATAAATAAAAAACAAAAAAATAAATAACACCTATAGCTCTAACTTTCCTACTGCGAGACCTATTGCATTTCCAATGCTTGTTATATATGACTTAGTATATTCAGAAGACTTTGACTATCAGACTACTGTTTTCCGTTGTTTTATCCAAAATTTTGTTTTAATTATATATATTTCGGTATTTTTTCCAGGTATGATTGTCATTAATCTCAGCAGCTTTTTCTTGAAGCTGTGATACTAGAATGTGTCGATCAGTTTTGCCCACATGGGCGGGAACATCAATAGTAAACTATATTTTTATTCCTAGGTTCTATATGTATGTATGTGTTGGTGATTGCTACAAATGTTCACTGTGATGTTTAGTTATTTCTTTCCTTGTCATCCTATCATCATGTAATAAAGAGACCCCAAAGTGCATTAGTATCATTTGTCTGTTGTCTCTGAGAGGGAGTGAGGGTTATTCTTAGCCAGCTGCTGACGTACAGAAGGATGGTAAGTTTCCCTTCTTACAGGTAACTGAAGACAAGGAATTATTCTACTTCTAATTAGGGATGAATACAAGTGCAATCCTTATTTTGTATTCGTTGTGAGGGAATGTCGGGCCCCTTTTCACGGGAGGGAAATCGGCTCCCAGCAGGAATGTCCAAACTCTAGGTGTGTTGTTCTCTCGCAGGATTGCTTTGTTGCATAGGTATGCGGTGCCGTGCTGAGGCGCGTTGTTTCACCGGAAGGTGTTGTTTCGTCGGAAGGCGTTGTTTCTTGTCGTGCTGAGGCGCGTTGTTTAACCAGAAGATGTTATTTCATCGGAAGGCGTTGTTTCTTGTCGTGCTGAGGCGCGTTGTTTCACCGGAAGGCGTTGTTTCGTCGTCGTTTTTTGCATTTTTGTACATATTCCCCAAAACTATGGCTACAGATCTTTAGTATTTCCAGCTGTATGCGTTGTTATTTGTATTATTCCTTTCTCAGGCAGGTATTCTATGTGTGGTGTTTTTATGAGTCCTGAGAAGGGCTGTGGTAAGTAATGACTTGGTGAGTGACAGGAGCTCCAATATACCAAAAACCTAGTCATTACAGCGACGTGGGCGAGTGATGCAATTTAGATGCTGAACAGTGTTGGGCTGAGGGACGAGGCCAGGGGTACGCCGCAGATGATCTGGGTGTTTTCGGAGTGGAAAGGGGGGAGGTGGACACTCTGGGTTCTGCCAGAGAGGAAGGAGGTGGTCCAGTCCAGGGCCTTCTCTTGGATCCCAGCGTCATGAAGGCGTGTGCGTAGTGTGCGGTGGCAGACTGTGTCGAAGGCGGCTGAGAGGTCCAGGAGGATGAGGCCGGGGTTTCTCCATTGTCTAGCAGGGTTCTGATGTCATCAGTGGCGGTGATGAGGGCAGTTTCGGTGCTGTGGTTGCTGTGGGACCCGGACTGGGACGGGTCCAGGGTGCTGTTTTCCTCGAGGTAGCGGGTCAGTTGTCTGTTGACGGTCTTCTTGATTACCTTTGCCGGGAACAGAAGCAGGGAGATGGGCCGGAAGTTCTTGAGGTCCTTGGGGTCAGACGTTAGTTTCTTGAGTAAGGCGTTGATCTCGGTGTGCTTCTAGCTCTCCAGGAAGGTCGCTGTCTCGAAGGAGATGTTGATGGCTTTCCGGAGATGGGGTGCGATGGTGGTGCTGGCTTTGTTGACGATGTGGTGTGGTCAAGGGTCTGACGGAGAACCGGAGTGGATGGTGTTCATGATTTTGATGGTGTCATCGTCATTTATGTTGGTCCAGGAGAGCAGGAGGTCGTTGCGGCTGGGGGCCCTTGAGGCTGAGGTCTCGGTGGTTGTCGGGTCGGTCGTGGCGTTGAAGCTGTCGTGGATGTCTGCGATCTTGCGATGGAAGATGGTGGCGAGGGAGTCGCAGAGGTCTTCCGAGGGTGGGATGTTGTTGGTGTTGGAGCTGGGGTTGGAGAGTTCCTTCACGATGTTGAAGAGCTCTTTGCTGTTGTGTGCATTGTTGTCTAGGCGGTCTTTGAAGGAGGCCCATTTGGCGGATCTGATGAGGTGATGGTGTCTGCGGGAGGCGTTCTTGTGGGCCGCGTAGCTGTCTGGTGTCCGTTCACTGTGCCACTTCTTCTCAATCTTTCGGCAGATTTGCTTGGAGGCCTGGAGGTTTTCAGTGAACCAGCTGGCTTTCTTGCTGGTGTGACTGTTGGAGGGTTTCTTGATCCGGGCGAGGGTGTTGGCGCAGTCGTCGATCCACTGTCTGGGGTTGCGAGTGACGCTGTTGGGGTCGGTGGGATCGGCGGGTGGGCTCCGGGCGTTGGTGGAGGTTAGCTGGTCTTCGGTGACTTTGCTCCGGCAGCAGCGGGGGATCTGTTGGGTGCGGTGGTGCGTGGTGGGTTTCCGGAAGGTGAAGTGGATGCAGCGATGGTCGGTCCAGTGGAGTTCGGTGGTGTGGTTGAAGGAGACGTGGGAGTTTGCGGAGAAGATGGGGTCAAGCGTGTGGCCGGCGGATTGGGTCGGTGTTGAGACAAGTTGTCTGAGTCCGAGGTTGGCAAGGTTGTCGATCAGGGAGGTGGAGTTGGTGTCATTGTTGTTCTCGAGGTGGAAGTTCAGGTCCCCGAGGAGGTGATGGAGTCGCTGAGCAGTGGTCGGGTCCGGGGGGGTCTGTAGACAAGGGATCCTCTGAGGGTGGTGTTGGAATCGGTGTGGATCTGGAAATGCAGGTGTTCGGCGGTGCTGAGGGTGTTGTCGGTGTTGGTCGAGACTCTGAGAGTGTTCCTGTGGACGATGGCGATTCCTCCTCCTACTCCATTGGTGCAGTCCCTGTGGGAGATCTTGTAGCCGTCCGGGATAGCCATGGCGATGTCAGGTGCCGAGGAGGGGTTCAGCCAGGTCTCCGTCAGGAAGGCAACATCTAGGGAGATTGAGTCGAGTAGGTCCCAGAGTTTACCAGCGTGTTTACGGGCTGAGCGGGTGTTGAGAAGGATGCATCTGAGGTGGTTGGGTTCTTTCCCGGTGGGTGGGTTGGCGGGCGGATGCTGGTGAAGCTGGAGTTTCGGCAGGAGAAGGTTCCTTGGATGCGCTTAGGGGCGGCCAGGCTGCGTGCGGTTGCCATTTAGCAGGGGAGGGGGGTAGGAGCAGAGGAGTGGGAGGCGGGGGCAGGCCTGACTGTGGGGGCAGGGCCGCAGGGGCAGGAGCAGCGGGAAAGTGGTACCAGTTGGGCACAGAAAAACATTAGCGGGTGAAAAAGGGCAAAAAACTGTGAAAGACAGTAAATACAGTGAGGCAGCAATCAGGCATAAAATATGGTCACATGTACCGCAGCAACCTCGAGCCCTGGGAAGAGAGGCTCAAGACTTGGCGTTCCGGCTGAGGAGCGGCGCAGCTGGGGCGAGTGCTACTTGACTGGAGGTCAAGGAATCACCTAGAAAATGATGAGCCCAACATTGCCAGGATGGCACTCAGTGTGGGCAGGCAAAGCATCAATCATCAACCGGCGCGGACACATAAATAGAACCACCCCAAGCCAGCAATGTAACCGCCACTGTCCTGGTCAGGGAGCAGATGGTGGAGACCTCCTGGCAACAGGTAAAGCAGTACCCGGTATCAACCCCCAAAAGCTCAAAGAAGGAAAAGAGTATTTAAAATAATTGTTGATGACAACATAAAATGATCCATTAACAAAAAGAGAGATAATTACTGAAAAAAATACTACCACTAGACGAAAGAGGACCGCCAATCGCTTTTACAGACAAAAATAGTAATCACAAAATGAAAACAGCTATAAAAACGGAGTTACATGTAATTACATATAAAGAAAAAGAAAAATTAACTATCTGGCCCGCCAAAGGCAAACTGGCATCGAAAGGATCATCAGTGTCAAACCATAGAATGTATAGGAATTGATCACATGACCGTTTAGCAAATAATACAGAGAAAAGTTACAATCAATCAATCAGTATTTGTATAGCGCAACTAATCACTCATGAGGGTATCCAGGCGCTCGGTAGCAGGGCTCAGTCGAAAAGCCAGGTCTTGGGTCTCTTTCTAAAATCCTCTAGCAAGAGTGATGTCCAGAGCTGGGGGGGAGAGGAAGGGGGGCGTTCCAGGACTTGGGGGCGAGGTAGGAGAAAGAAGATCCTTGGCTGTGACTCAAACAAGATGAAAAGTGGTGTCTCATCGACGCTGCATATGTATGTTGTATGTATGCTGGTGCAGTCAATGTTCATCATGTGTGAGCCAACAATCAGTGCTAACCCTGATCTCTGTGCTACGGCATCCAAGCTATACCTCACTGACGAGGCCTAATAAAGCTGAAACCGCTCTGCGATGGCTTGTGGACCCATGTGCAGCGTGCCTCACCAGGCAGCTGGGGATTGACTGTTTCCATGAGGAGCAGGGTCAGTACTGATTTGCATAAGGCAAGCCTCTGTCCAGAGTGGAATGATGGGTATGAAACGAAGGGTTGGGAGCGGTCAGCAACAGTTACGCTATCTGCAAGCATTCCTCCAATCGCCTTTAGTGTGCTTTCAGGACAATATCAACCTAGTCATAGGAGTATCCTGGTACAGTAGAGACGGTAATCCTGGTTGCACTGCTGTTTGTTCTAATTGTATCCTCCAAAGCAAAGTGCCCGATGAATACCTTCAGACAGGGAATTCTTGTTTTCTTAGTGCGACCTCAATGATATCCGAGCTGAGGAGTTGGGCGTAGTAGAGAAGGAACAAGAGAGGGTGGTTACAAGAGCCTTTAAACCCAGACTTAATGATGATTTCCAACCTTTGCCTCATCGCACTGGACTGTTTAACCCCTTGGGTGCTCATGACGAGGTCAGTTCGTCATGAGCCTCGGCGCTTCGGTGCTCATGACGAGCTGAGCTCGTTTTTACTGCGCCTCCTCAATTCTGTTTGCTTTTCTGTGAATGATTCTTTTCTTAGGCCCACTTATCGTCAATGATCACTCTAGCGATCTGAGGCAAAGACTTGAAAAGACTGCATGTTACGAATTGTCAATGATATTTGCCAAAGTAAGAAAATGTGATCAGCAGAAGACGCAAACTACTGGGAGGAGAAAGGGTAAAGGTGTCATGCAAGTGGCCTTCGACACAGTTGAAAGGCCGTACCTATGTTCCATTCTAGAGCGAATGAGTTTTTGGCCCAGGTTTCTTGTGTGGCTTCAGCTTCTCTACGAGAGACCTTTGGCTCAAGTGGTGGTGAATGGGTGAGCTTCCCATACGTTCTCCCTCTGGCGCGGAACCAGGCAGGGCTGCCCCCTGTCACCATTAATCTTTGCTCTAATTCTTGAGCCTACTGCAACCTGGGTTCAGTGAGACCTGCTGATTCGGGGACTATGTTGGACTGAGGACTGGGAGGACGGAATATCCCTATGTGCTGATGATGTGCTACTTTACATCGCAACCCCACATTCCTCCATCAACAGAATATTGAATACGTTCATTAACTTTGGCATGTACTCCGGCTATGCAATTAACTGGTCCAAACCCACGACATACATTCTGCGCGGCCCAACACCAACCCTGCCACCAAAGTGCGTAGCAGAGGTGGTGAAGGAAGGCTTTCGATATCTCTGGATATATGTCACCACAAACCCAGATCTCGTCCACACCCACAATCCCCAAGTCCCACTGACGTGACTACAGTGAGACGCGCCCCACTAGAGAACACTGCCTCTCTCCTTGCTCGGACGGACGACCCTGTTTAAAATGAAGGCGCTTCCGCAGTTTCTCTATGCTCTACAAAATACATCGTTCCCGGTCTCTGGGTCTTACTTTAGGGCCATTGAAGGTGAGGTTAGAGCCCTACTGAGGGATGGGAACCCCGCGAATTTCCACATTGAAACTGATGTAAGGGTGGTATGATGGGGAGAGAGCATTACCTGATATCCGGAAATATTATTGGGCTGCACAACTTGTGGCGGTCATCAATCACTGGGGGCATTGGCTGCCGGACGAGCCCGCATATCAGTTGGACAGATATGTTCTGCACCCGGGAGGGTGTGTGCACGCACTGTGTACCAACCCCAAGCACCTCCACCATAGGGGACCCACAGAGCAGACGCTTCGACTCTGGTATTCGGTACATGGAGTGCTGGGTGGGCGTGACAAAGTGATCCGAGCCACACCACGGTGGGACGCCGAGGGGCTATGTATGCGGAGCAGCGGCCCAGGCTTCGAAAGATGGGATATTATAGGAATCTCTAGGGTGGGAGACCTGTGGTCTAAGGGGGTAGAGGGTCTGGGGGGGTCACTGAGAAGGAGAGAAGTTGCTGCTTCCGCCATTACCTGCTGGCTTGGGTGACCCTGGACTCCACACATTGCTTTTGCCAAGGCTGAGTAGGTTTTGGTTTCACCAGGGATTCGGAGCCCTGTGGAATCTATGACCCTGCAAAGAAGAAAAAACAAACTGGGGTCAGCTCACAGGAGGCGTGTGTCACAGGGATTGCAGACAATATGCATGAGAAAAGATCAGAAAGAGAGAAAATGTTAAAGTTTGAAAGAAAATTGAGAAATAGAAGAAAAGGAAAAGTGATTAAAAACGTATAATGAGGGGCAAAGAGCTGAAGTAACAGAGAACAAGTCACAAATGAAAAGAAAACGGGGCGCCCCATCTAGGCGGGGTGCAGATGAGAATCAGAAGCAGAGCAAGGGTCAGTGCCCGGGGTGAGTGACCCACAGGGAATGGGTTAAAATACACAAGGGTCAGTGCCCGGGGTGAGTGACCGACAGGGAAGGGGTTAAAATACACACGGTCAGAGCCCGGGGTGAGTGACCCGCAGAGAAGGGGTTAAAATATGCAAGGGTCAGTGCCCAGGGTGAGGGGTGAGTGACCCGCAGGGAAGGGGTTAAAATACACAAGGGTCAGTGCCCGGGTGAGGGGTGAGTGACCCACAGGAAATGGGTTAAAATACACAAGGGTCAGTGCCCGGGGTGAGTGACCCACAGGGAAGGGGTTAAAATACACACGGGTCAGAGCCCGGGGTGAGTGACCCGCAGAGAAGGGGTTAAAATATACAAGGGTCAGTGCCCGGGGTGAGGGGTGAGTGACCCGCAGGGAAGGGGTTAAAATACACATGGGTCGTTGCCAGGGGTGAGGGGTGAGTGACCCACAGGGAAGGGGTTAAAATACACAAGGGTCAGTGCCCGGGGTGAGTGACCCGCAGGGAAGGGGTTAAAATACACAAGGGTCAGTGCCCAGGGTGAGTAACCTGCAGAGAAGGGGTTAAAATACAAAAGGGTCAGTGCCCGGGGTGAGTGACCCGCAGGGAAGGGGTTAAAATACACAAGGGTCAGTGCCCAGGGTGAGGGGTGAGTGACCCACAGGGAAGGGGTTAAAATACACAAGGGTCAGTGCCCAGGGTGAGTGACCCGCAGGGAAGGGGTTAAAATACACAAGGGTCAGTGCCCGGGGTGAGTGACCCACAGGGAAGGGGTTAAAATACACAAGGGTCAGTGCCCGGGGTGAGGGGTGAGTGACCCGCAGGGAAGGGGTTAAAATACACAAGGGTCAGTGCCCGGGGTGAGTGACTCACAGGGAAGGGGTTAAAATAAACAGGGGTCAGTGCCCAGGGTGAGAGACCCGCAGGAAAGGGGTTAAAATACAAAAGGGTCAGCGCCCGGGGTGAGTGACCCGCAGGGAAGGGGTTAAAATACACAAGGGTCAGTGCTGGGGGTGAGGGGTCAGTGCCCAGGGTGAGGGGTCAGTGCTGAGGGTGAGGGGTCAGTGCCCGGGGTGAGGGGTCAGTGCTGAGGGTGAGTGGTCAGTGCCCGGGGTGAGGGGTCAGTGCTGAGGGTAAGGGGTCAGCGCCCGGGGTGAGGGTTGAGTGACCCGCAGGGAAGGGGTTAAAAAACACAAGGGTCAGCGCCCGGGGTGAGGGGTGAGTTACCCGCAGGGAAGAGGTTAAAATACACAAGGGTCAGCACCCGTGAGGGGTGAGTGACCCGCAGGGAGGGGGTTAAAATACACAAGGGTCAGTGTCCGGGTGAGGGGTGAGTGACCCCCAGGGAAGGGGTTAAAATACAAAAGGGTCAGTGCCCGGGGTGAGTGACCCGCAGGGGAGAGGTTTAAATACACAAGGGTCAGTGCTCGGGGTGAGGGGTGAGGGACCCGCAGGGAAGGGGTTAAAATGCACAAGGGTCAGTGCCCGGGGTGAGTGACCCGCAGGGAAGGGGTTAAAATACACAAGGGTCAGTGCCCGGGGTGAGTAACCCGCAGGGATGGGATAAAATACACAAGGGTCAGTGCCCGGGGTGAGTGACCAACAGGGAAGGGGTTAAAATACACATGGGTCAGAGCCCGGGGTGAGTGACCCGCAGAGAAGGGGTTAAAATATACAAGGGTCAGTGCCCGGGGTGAGGGGTGAGTGACCCGCAGGGAAGGGGTTAAAATACACAAGGGTCGTTGCCAGGGGTGAGGGGTGAGTGACCCACAGGGAAGGGGTTAAAATACACAAGGGTCAGTGTCCGGGTGAGGGGTGAGTGACCCGCAGGGAAGGGGTTAAAATACACAAGGGTCAGTGCCCGGGGTGAGGGACCCGCAGGGAAGGGGTTAAAATGCACAAGGGTCAGTGCCCGGGGTGAGTGACCTGCAGGGAAGAGGTTTAAATACACAAGGGTCAGTGCTCGGGGTGAGGGGTGAGTGCCCTGCAGGGAAGGGGTTAAAATACACAAGGGTCAGTGCCCGGGGTGAGTGACCCGCAGGGAAGGGGTTAAAATACACAAGGGTCAGTGCCCGGGGTGAGTAACCCGCAGGGATGGGTTAAAATACACAAGGGTCAGTGCCCGGGGTGAGTGACCGACAGGGAAGGGGTTAAAATACACACAGGTCAGAGCCTGGGGTGAGTGACCCGCAGAGAAGGGGTTAAAATATACAAGGGTCAGTGCCCGGGGTGAGGGGTGAGTGACCCGCAGGGAAGGGGTTAAAATACACAAGGGTCGTTGCCAGGGGTGAGGGGTGAGTGACCCACAGGGAAGGGGTTAAAATACACAAGGGTCAGTGCCCGGGTGAGGGGTGAGTGACCCACAGGGAATGGGTTAAAATGCACAAGGGTCAGTGCCCGGGGTGAGTGACCCACAGGGAAGGGGTTAAAATACACACGGGTCAGAGCCCGGGGTGAGTGACCAGCAGAGAAGGGGTTAAAATATACAAGGGTCAGTGCCCGGGGTGAGGGGTGAGTGACCCGCAGGGAAGGGGTTAAAATACACAAGGGTTGTTGCCAGGGGTGAGGGGTGAGGGGTGAGTGACCCACAGGGAATGGGTTAAAATACACAAGGGTCAGTGCCCGGGGTGAGTGACCCGCAGGGAAGGGGTTAAAATACACAAGGTTCAGTGCCCGGGGTGAGTGACCTGCAGGGAAGGGGTTAAAATACAAAAGGGTCAGTGCCCGGGGTGAGTGACCCGCAGGGAAGGGGTTAAAATACACAAGGGTCAGTGCCCGGGGTGAGGGGTGAGTGACCCGCAGGGAAGGGGTTAAAATACACAAGGGTCAGTGCCCAGGGTGAGGGGTGAGTGACCCGCAGGGAAGGGGTTAAAATACACAAGGGTCAGTGCCCAGGGTGAGTGACCCGCAGGGAAGGGGTTAAAATACACAAGGGTCAGTGCCCGGGGTGAGGGGTGAGTGACCCGCAGGGAAGGGGTTAAAATACACAAGGGTCAGTGCCCGGGGTGAGTGACTCACAGGGAAGGGGTTAAAATAAACAGGGGTCAGTGCCCGGGGTGAGAGACCCGCAGGAAACGGGTTAAAATACAAAAGGGTCAGCGCCCGGGGTGAGTGACCCGCAGGGAAGGGGTTAAAATACACAAGGGTCAGTGCTGAGGGTGAGGGGTCAGTGCCCAGGGTGAGGGGTCAGTGCTGAGGGTGAGGGGTCAGTGCCCGGGGTGAGGGGTCAGTGCTTAGGGTGAGTGGTCAGTGCCCGGGGTGAGGGGTCAGTGCTGAGGGTAAGGGGTCAGCGCCCAGGGTGAGGGTTGAGTGACCCGCAGGGAAGGGGTTAAAAAACACAAGGGTCAGCGCCCGGGGTGAGGGGTGAGTGACCCGCAGGGAAGAGGTTAAAATACACAAGGGTCAGCACCCGTGAGGGGTGAGTGACCAGCAGGGAGGGGGTTAAAATACACAAGGGTCAGTGTCCGGGTGAGGGGTGAGTGACCCGCAGGGAAGGGGTTAAAATACACAAGGGTCAGTGCCCGGGGTGAGGGACCCGCAGGGAAGGGGTTAAAATGCACAAGGGTCAGTGCCCGGGGTGAGTGACCTGCAGGGAAGAGGTTTAAATACACAAGGGTCAGTGCTCGGGGTGAGGGGGGAGTGCCCCGCAGGGAAGGGGTTAAAATACACAAGGGTCAGCACCCGTGAGGGGTGAGTGACCCACAGGGAGGGGGTTAAAATACACAAGGGTCAGTGTCCGGGTGAGGGGTGAGTGACCCGCAGGGAAGGGGTTAAAATACACAAGGGTCAGTGCCCGGGGTGAGGGACCCGCAGGGAAGGGGTTAAAATGCACAAGGGTCAGTGCCCGGGGTGAGTGACCTGCAGGGAAGAGGTTTAAATACACAAGGGTCAGTGCTCGGGGTGAGGGGTGAGTGCCCCGCAGGGAAGGGGTTAAAATACACAAGGGTCAGTGCCCGGGGTGAGTGACCCGCAGGGAAGGGGTTAAAATACACAAGGGTCAGTGCCCGGGGTGAGTAACCCGCAGGGATGGGGTTAAAATACACAAGGGTCAGCGCCGGGGTGAGTGACCCGCAGGGAAGGGGTTAAAATCCACACGGGACAGTGCCCGGGGTGAGTGACCCGCAGGGAAGGGGTTAAAATACAAAAGGGTCAGTGCCCGGGGTGAGTGACCCGCAGGGAAGGGGTTAAAATCCACACGGGTCAGTGCCCGGGGTGAGTGATCCGCAGGGAAGGGGTTAAAATACTCAAGGGTTAGTGCCCGGGGTGAGGGGTGAGTGACCCGCAGGAAAGGGGTTAAAATACACAAGGGTCAGTGCCCGGGGTGAGTGGCCTGCAGGGAAGGGGTTAAAATACGCAAGGGTCAGTGCCCGGGGTGAGTGACCCACAGGGAAGGGGTTAAAATACACCAGGGTCAGTGCCCGGGTGAGGGGTGATTGACCCGCAGGGAAGGGGTTAAAATACACAAGGGTCAGTGCCCGGGGTGAGTGACCCGCAGGGAAGGGGTTAAAATACACAAGGGTCAGTGCCTGGGTGAGTGACCCGCAGGGAAGGGGTTAAAATACACAAGGGTCAGAGCCCGGGGTGAGTGACCCGCTGGGAAGGGGTTAAAATACACAAGGGTCAGTGCCCGGGGTGAGTGACCCGCAGGGAAGGGGTTAAAATACACAAGGGTCAGTGCCCGGGTGAGTGACCCGCAGGGAACGGGTTAAAATACACAAGGGTCAGAGCCCGGGGTGAGTGACCCGCAGGGAAGGGGTTAAAATACACAAGGGTCAGAGCCCGGGGTGAGTGACCCGCAGGAAAGGGGTTAAAATACACAAGGACCAGTGCCCGGGGTGAGTGACCCGCAGGGAAGGGGTTAAAATACACAAGGGTCAGTGCCCAGAGTGAGGGGTGATGACCAACGGGGAAGGGGTTAAAATACACAAGGGTCAGTGCCCGGGGTGAGTGACCCACAGGGAAGGGGTTAAAATACACAAGGGTCAGAGCCCCGGGTGAGTGACCCGCAGGGAAGGTGTTAAAATACACAAGGGTCAGTGCCCGGGGTGAGTGACCCGCAGAGAAGGGGTTAAAATACACAAGGACCAGTGCCCGGGGTGAGTGACCCGCAGGGAAGGGGTTAAAATACACAAGGGTCAGTGCCCGGAGTGAGGGGTGATGACCAACGGGGAAGGGGTTAAAATACACAAGGGTCAGTGCCCGGGGTGAGTGACCCGCAGAGAAGGGGTTAAAATATACAAGGGTCAGTGCCCGGGGTGAGGGGTGAGTGACCCGCAGGGAAGGGGTTAAAATACACAAGGGTCGTTGCCAGGGGTGAGGGGTGAGTGACCCACAGGGAAGGGGTTAAAATACACAAGGTTCAGTGCCCGGGGTGAGTGACCCGCAGGGAAGGGGTTAAAATACACAAGGGTCGTTGCCAGGGGTGAGGGGTGAGTGACCCACAGGGAAGGGGTTAAAATACACAAGGGTCAGTGCCCAGGGTGAGGGGTGAGTGACCCGCAGGGAAGGGGTTAAAATACACAAGGGTCAGTGCCCAGGGTGAGTGACCCGCAGGGAAGGGGTTAAAATACACAAGGGTCAGTGCCCGGGGTGAGTGACCCGCAGGGAAGGGGTTAAAATACACAAGGGTCAGTGCCCGGGGTGAGGGGTGAGTGACCCGCAGGGAAGGGGTTAAAATACACAAGGGTCAGTGCCCGGGGTGAGTGACTCACAGGGAAGGGGTTAAAATAAACAGGGGTCAGTGCCCGGGGTGAGAGACCCGCAGGAAACGGGTTAAAATACAAAAGGGTCAGGGCCCGGGGTGAGTGACCCGCAGGGAAGGGGTTAAAATACACAAGGGTCAGTGCTGAGTGTGAGGGGTCAGTGCCCGGGGTGAGGGGTCAGTGCTGAGGGTGAGGGGTCAGTGCCCGGGGTGAGGGGTCAGTGCTGAGGGTGAGTGGTCAGTGCCCGGGGTGAGGGGTCAGTGCTGAGGGTAAGGGGTCAGCGCCCGGGGTGAGGGTTGAGTGACCCACAGGGAAGGGGTTAAAAAACACAAGGGTCAGCGCCCGGGGTGAGGTGTGAGTGACCCGCAGGGAAGAGGTTAAAATACACAAGGGTCAGCACCCGTGAGGGGTGAGTGACCCGCAGGGAGGGGGTTAAAATACACAAGGGTCAGTGTCCGGGTGAGGGGTGAGTGACCCGCAGGGAAGGGGTTAAAATACACAAGGGTCAGTGCCCGGGGTGAGGGACCCGCAGGGAAGGGGTTAAAATGCACAAGGGTCAGTGCCCGGGGTGAGTGACCTGCAGGGAAGAGGTTTAAATACACAAGGGTCAGTGCTCGGGGTGAGGGGTGAGTGCCCCGCAGGGAAGGGGTTAAAATACAAAAGGGTCAGTGCCCGGGGTGAGTGACCCGCAGGGAAGGGGTTAAAATACACAAGGGTCAGTGCCCGGGGTGAGTAACCCGCAGGGATGGGGTTAAAATACACAAGGGTCAGCGCCGGGGTGAGTGACCCGCAGGGAAGGGGTTAAAATCCACACGGGACAGTGCCCGGGGTGAGTGACCCGCAGGGAGAGGGTTAAAATACAAAAGGGTCAGTGCCCGGGGTGAGTGACCCGCAGGGAAGGGGTTAAAATACACAAGGGTCAGTGCCCGGGGTGAGTAACCCGCAGGGATGGGTTAAAATACACAAGGGTCAGTGCCCGGGGTGAGTGACCAACAGGGAAGGGGTTAAAATACACACAGGTCAGAGCCCGGGGTGAGTGACCCGCAGAGAAGGGGTTAAAATATACAAGGGTCAGTGCCCGGGGTGAGGGGTGAGTGACCCGCAGGGAAGGGGTTAAAATACACAAGGGTCGTTGCCAGGGGTGAGGGGTGAGTGACCCACAGGGAATGGGTTCAAATACACCAGGGTCAGTGCCCGGGTGAGGGGTGATTGACCCGCAGGGAAGGGGTTAAAATACACAAGGGTCAGTGCCCGGGGTGAGTGATCCGCAGGGAAGGGGTTAAAATACACAAGGGTCAGTGCCTGGGTGAGTGACCCGCAGGGAAGGGGTTAAAATACACAAGGGTCAGAGCCCGGGGTGAGTGACCCGCTGGGAAGGGGTTAAAATACACAAGGGTCAGTGCCCGGGGTGAGTGACCCGCAGGGAAGGGGTTAAAATACACAAGGGTCAGTGCCCGGGTGAGTGACCCGCAGGGAAGGGGTTAAAATACACAAGGGTCAGAGCCCGGGGTGAGTGACCCGCAGGGAAGGGGTTAAAATACACAAGGGTCAGAGCCCGGGGTGAGTGACCCGCAGGGAAGGGGTTAAAATACACAAGGGTCAGTGCCCGCGGTGAGGGGTGAGTGACCCGCAGGTAAGGGGTTAAAATACACAAGGGTCAGTGCCCAGGGTGAGTGACCCGCAGGGAAGTGGTTAAAATACACAAGGGTCAGTGCCCGGGGTGAGGGGTGAGAGACCTGCAAGGAAGGGGTTAAAATACACAAGGGTCAGAGCCCCGGGTGAGTGACCCGCAGGGAAGGGGTTAAAATACACAAGGGTCAGTGCCCGGGGTGAGTGACTCGCAGGGAAGGGGTTAAAATACACAAGGACCAGTGCCCGGGGTGAGTGACCCGCAGGGAAGGGGTTAAAATACACAAGGGTCATTGCCCGGAGTGAGGGGTGATGACCCACGGGGAAGGGGTTAAAATACACAAGGGTCAGTGCCCGGGGTGAGTGACCCACAGGGAAGGGGTTAAAATACACACGGGTCAGAGCCCGGGGTGAGTGACCCGCAGAGAAGGGGTTAAAATATACAAGGGTCAGTGCCCGGGGTGAGGGGTGAGTGACCCGCAGGGAAGGGGTTAAAATACACAAGGGTCGTTGCCAGGGGTGAGGGGTGAGTGACCCACAGGAAAGGGGTTAAAATACACAAGGGTCAGTGCCCGGGGTGAGTGACCCGCAGGGAAGGGGTTAAAATACACAAGGGTCAGTGCCCGGGGTGAGTGACCTGCAGGGAAGGGGTTAAATTACAAAAGGGTCAGTGCCCGGGGTGAGTGACCCGCAGGGAAGGGGTTAAAATACACAAGGGTCAGTGCCCGGGGTGAGTGACCCGCAGGGAAGGGGTTAAAATACACAAGGGTCAGTGCCCAGGGTGAGGGGTGAGTGACCCGCAGGGAAGGGGTTAAAATACACAAGGGTCAGTGCCCGGGGTGAGTGACCCGCAGGGAAGGGGTTAAAATACACAAGGGTCAGTGCCCGGGGTGAGGGGTGAGTGACCCGCAGGGAAGGGGTTAAAATACACAAGGGTCAGTGCCCAGGGTGAGGGGTGAGTGACCCGCAGGGAAGGGGTTAAAATACACAAGGGTCAGTGCCCAGGGTGAGTGACCCGCAGGGAAGGGGTTAAAATACACAAGGGTCAGTGCCCGGGGTGAGTGACCCGCAGGGAAGGGGTTAAAATACACAAGGGTCAGTGCCCGGGGTGAGGGGTGAGTGACCCGCAGGGAAGGGGTTAAAATACACAAGGGTCAGTGCCCGGGGTGAGTGACTCACAGGGAAGGGGTTAAAATAAACAGGGGTCAGTGTCCGGGGTGAGAGACCCGCAGGAAACGGGTTAAAATACAAAAGGGACAGCGCCCGGGGTGAGTGACCCGCAGGGAAGGGGTTAAAATACACAAGGGTCAGTGCTGAGGGTGAGGGGTCAGTGCCCAGGGTGAGGGGTCAGTGCTGAGGGTGAGGGGTCAGTGCCCGGGGTGAGGGGTCAGTGCTGAGGGTGAGTGGTCAGTGCCCGGGGTGAGGGGTCAGTGCTGAGGGTAAGGGGTCAGCGCCCGGGGTGAGGGTTGAGGGACCCGCAGGGAAGGGGTTAAAAAACACAAGGGTCAGCGCCCGGGGTGAGGGGTGAGTGACCCGCAGGGAAGAGGTTAAAATACACAAGGGTCAGCACCCGTGAGGGGTGAGTGACCCGCAGGGACGGGGTTAAAATACACAAGGGTCAGTGTCCGGGTGAGGGGTGAGTGACCCGCAGGGAAGGGGTTAAAATACACAAGGGTCAGTGCCCGGGGTGAGGGACCCGCAGGGAAGGGGTTAAAATGCACAAGGGTCAGTACCCGGGGTGAGTGACCTGCAGGGAAGAGGTTTAAATACACAAGGGTCAGTGCTCGGGGTGAGGGGTGAGTGCCCCGCAGGGAAGGGGTTAAAATACACAAGGGTCAGTGCCTGGGTGAGGGTTGAGTGACCCGCAGGGAAGGGGTTAAAATACACAAGGGTCAGTGCCCGGGGTGAGTAACCCGCAGGGATGGGGTTAAAATACACAAGGGTCAGCGCCGGGGTGAGTGACCCGCAGGGAAGGGGTTAAAATCCACACGGGACAGTGCCCGGGGTGAGTGACCCGCAGGGAAGGGGTTAAAATCCACACGGGTCAGTGCCCGGGGTGAGTGATCCGCAGGGAAGGGGTTAAAATACTCAAGGGTTAGTGCCCGGGGTGAGTGACCCGCAGGGAAGGGGTTAAAATCCACACGGGTCAGTGCCAGGGGTTAGTGACCTGCAGGGAAGGGTTAAAATACACAAGGGTCAGTGCCCGGGTGAGGGGTGAGTGACCCGCAGGGAAGGGGTTAAAATACACAAGGATCAGTGCCCGGGGTGAGGGGTGAGTGGCCTGCAGGGAAGGGGTTAAAATACGCAAGGGTCAGTGCCCGGGGTGAGTGACCCACAGGGAAGGGGTTAAAATACACCAGGGTCAGTGCCCGGGTGAGGGGTGATTGACCCGCAGGGAAGGGGTTAAAATACACAAGGGTCAGTGCCCGGGGTGAGTGACCCGCAGGGAAGGGGTTAAAATACACAAGGGTCAGTGCCTGGGTGAGTGACCCGCAGGGAAGGGGTTAAAATACACAAGGGTCAGAGCCCGGGGTGAGTGACCCGCTGGGAAGGGGTTAAAATACACAAGGGTCAGTGCCCGGGGTGAGTGACCCGCAGGGAAGGAGTTAAAATACACAAGGGTCAGTGCCCGGGTGAGTGACCCGACGGGAAGGGGTTAAAATACACAAGGGTCAGAGCACGGGGTGAGTGACCCGCAGGGAAGGGGTTAAAATACACAAGGGTCAGAGCCTGGGTGAGTGACCCGCAGGGAAGGGGTTAAAATACACTAGGGTCAGTGCCCGCGGTGAGGGGTGAGTGACCCGCAGGTAAGGGGTTAAAATACACAAGGGTCAGTGCCCAGGGTGAGTGACCCGCAGGGAAGTGGTTAAAACACACAAGGGTCAGTGCCCGGGGTGAGGGGTGGAAGACCTGCAAGGAAGGGGTTAAAATACACAAGGGTCAGAGCCCCGGGTGAGTGACCCGCAGGGAAGGGGTTAAAATACACAAGGGTCAGTGCCCGGGGTGAGTGACCCGCAGGGAAGGGGTTAAAATACACAAGGACCAGTGCCCGGGGTGAGTGACCCGCAGGGAAGGGGTTAAAATACACAAGGGTTAGTGCCCGGGGTGAGGGACCCGCAGGGAAGGGGTTAAAATACACAAGGGTCAGTGCCCGGGGTGAGTGACCCGCAGGGAAGGGGTTAAAATACACAAGGGTCAGTGCCTGGGTGAGTGACCCGCAGGGAAGGGGTTAAAATACACAAGGGTCAGAGCCCGGGGTGAGTGACCCGCTGGGAAGGGGTTAAAATACACAAGGGTCAGTGCCCGGGGTGAGTGACCCGCAGGGAAGGAGTTAAAATACACAAGGGTCAGTGCCCGGTGAAGGACTGGGTTCTTTTGGACCCAGCGGTGCCAGGGCACAACACCTGAAACCTTCGTGGGTAACCTGCTCCGGCGCACAAGTCACAGAGACACGGGACACTTCCTTCGGCGTCAAAGAGTCAAGGTTTATTTACTGCAGGGAACACAGAAGTCACGACAAGTACACCACGTGCAACTTGGGGAGACTGCTTCAAATTGGTTTTGTGGATCGCTCCTTTTATACAGTTTTTACCCATAGGCTAACATTGAACACAAAGGTTTACAACTCAGTTCCCACATCTAGCTCCCAGAGGGGTCGCTTTGGTCGCTTTGAAACATACAAGGTCCGGAACATAAGTGCGGAAACATTTGGCGGTTCCCAACTGTAAAAACCCATCTTCCCACCATTAGCAAATTCCAATCAGCAGTAAAGTAGATCGAAACAGGAACGAAGACAGGTGCAGAGGAAGACGGAGACAGTGGGGAGATCGGAAAGGGTGTAAAAGGGGAGGTGCCGGGAAGCACGAGATACAGGCATCAAAGGGACGTGCCTAATGAGATGCACGGCTGAGACAATAAGTCCGTGAGGCAAGATGAGCCTCGAGCGGCGCCACCTGCCTTATAGTAGCAACCCCCTCGTCATAAAGACACTTTCAAAGGACATGTGTCTTCCGCAAGTATCTTGGGAGTCCCAGGGTCGCGAAGCGGACAGCGTCCGTTCGCTGACTACTTGAGGGCAAGAGACAAAATGGATGCCGTATCTAAGATGGAACCCGTGGGTACAGATGAGAAACCCACATAACAGACGAACGGTTTAAGTTAGCACAGCGAAACTGCGCACACTTACTAAACTCGTCATTTGCGGTTCATAGATACTAGACTCGACCATATTCGTGCGAGTCAAAAAACACCACTTACAATTGTCACGGAACCTCAGACGCTCCTTTTGCCCTCATGTAGGCAAGCACTAGTCGGAATCATATTCGATATTCATCAGACCATCAAGATGTCGTTGTAGCATAGATCTGTCCGAGCGATTCCCCTTGGTAGCAGGTGGTTGTCTCATACACGTTGTAGCACAGAGGCCACATAAGGCAGGACCACACTGCACACAAAGGCAACACGTGAACAGGAACACTACCACAACCCCGATGATCATCAGAATCTTCCAACCCCAAGTCGACATCAGGCCCCAAAACCAACCGAGCAGCGTCCAATCCCCTACATCCACGTGTATGGATTCGGAGATCTTATGCAACTTCGAGATGGCTTGATAGACAGTAGGGGCATTATCAGGTATGAAAATGCAACAGCTCGAATGGATCACTTTACATACCCCACCGCGATCTGCCAAGACGACATCTAAAACCATACGGTTTTGTAACGTCATAAGTCTCTCCGCCTGAAGTTCTGTGGTGATATTACCAAGGGCACTGGCAGTAACATTAGCTGTCGATTCTACCACTCGAGTCAAATGTCTCAGGTTCCTACTATTAACCATAGGTCCCCAAAACGGGAGGAAACCCTTGAAAAAGTCTCCTGCCTCTTGACCGGCAGTATCCTCTTCGCTAATTACGCCTCGTACAACTCTAGTCTTATGGTAATCGGCATCTACAGTGAACGTCGGAGGCAACAGATTTGCAACAAAACATGAGCCCATGAAGTCTGAGGGCAACCATGTATATGCACGATCATGACAGATGAAGTACGTACCCTTGGCAGCCAGAAACACAGGGATCGGGGACATTGGCAGAACGTAACTCTCAGTGCAAGCACTTACTCCAAGTGAGGCTTGCGAACCACGACCCACGAGACAAAGATTACCAGTGTGGGGTACGACCCATATTGGTGGCGAGTTTTTAAGCTGCCTTTCATTAGTGAACATACTATATTCCCCTCGATTCGGTGCCCTATAGGCTTGTACCTCTGCCTTAGGGATGAGAAAAGCATCATAGATCTCATCTTCCAAATCCTGTATGGCCATCGACACCACCCACTGATACGAGGTAGGACCAGGTTTGGGGGAACGTTCTGGAGAGGGGTGGAAACCTAGTGCGCTTCGAAGCATTGTTTGGTATGCTCGAGCTGACCCTTGGGAACTATACGGTAACACCAGATATGGAATTCCCTTACCCGTAGTATGTGGCATCAACCCACACACCCAACAATTAGTAGTGTTAACCACTAACTGATGCTGATGGAGGAGCTGGATAAAGGAATTGTTGCGGAATTCTACACGTCTAGCCTGTTCGTGTTCCGGTAAAATATGAAAGGAATGGGGAGAAGCAGTAGTAGCAGTAAGAGTAACGTTAGGGTAAGAAGTAGGAGTAGGGGTAGGAAGTAAAAAGTAAGACATAGCATAATACACCCCACCCGCCAAGAATGCAGAAGCAGTTAAAAACAGTACAAACAATTGGAATACAACACATTTAGTACGACTAAGTTTCTGCAGTTTAACTCTATACGCCTGAGCTCCTTCCAAATCATTCAGCTTCGAAAATGCCATTTCCCTACGACCGTCCGCAACGTTTCTTGACGCACTTCGTTCTGTGCAGCAATAGTCAATCCCCAGGAGTTCCTAGGAACCGACGGCCTTTAACCTAGCGTCAAGACCTACTGTCCAGAAGGAAGTACGCGCGCGGCCCTACGGCCCTCAATACACAATATGTATTTTATTTAGCACAAAAATCAGCTGTGGAAGGAAAAAGATACAAAAATCTTAATACACGTACAAACAATTTTCAATCATACGAAATGTTCAAAGTTGATCAGGGGAAACGAGGATATTGCAGTTATCAGTTTTTAGCAAAGCAAGAAAACAATTTTATTTGTCCTTAGTATGAGAACGCAAAGAATATCGATGTTTCCCGGGACGTGTCTGCTCGTCAAATAAAGGATCCGTTGAAGAGACAGCGTCCTGCTGATCAGTTTGTTGATTTGGTCTGGAGTCTTTTGCTGACAATGTTCCAACAGTGGCTTTCTGCTGCGCTGAGTGTTCACCAACAAGCTGTGCGTCGCTAAAAGGTACAAACGCCGGCAATGTCTCTGCTTCTGTCGACGCAATGCCTTTCCTCACCCACGGGTCTGCCAGCAAAGGAATAGGGACTCGTTTACAATGGGTAGCATGTACCCAATTCTTCCGCCCCTCAAGACGAACGGCAGTCCTCGTGGCCAGGAGCACCTGGTGAGGTCCAACAAAACGGGGGTCCAGATTCTTCTTGCGCGAAAAATTACGGGTGACAACCCAATCACCGGGCTGGAGCTGGTGGCCTGGACCCTCCGTCTGCGTCGGCAAGGCGTCGTAAACCTGTTGATGAATTAACCTCAGTTTAGCAGTCAAGTCATGTAAGTAGTCAATCAACATCGGATACTCAAGATCAACGAATATACCTGGCCTAGGAACCCCCCACACATTCGCAGGACGGCCGAACACTATTTCATAGGGACTAAGCCCTATTCGGGAGTGTACAGTCGCCCTAGTTGACAGTAATGCTAGAGGCAAAGCGTCAGGCCACGAAAGTCCAGTCGTAGCCTGAATCTTCGCTAATTTTAGTTTAAGGGTACCATTGTAACCTTCAACCAATCCAGCTGACTGGGGATGATTGGTGCTATGGAATTTTTGATTAATTCCAAGGCCCTTACACACACTCTTCATCACACTTCCAACGAACTCACTTCCGTTATCTGACCACACGACTCTAGGCATTCCGTACCGAGGAAAGTATTCCTTCAGTAGGATTTTCGCAGTAGACAAAGCGGTATTGTCTTTGAGGGGATAGGCCTCGATCCATCGGGAGAATGCGCAAACCACAACCAAAACATCAAGTAGGCCCACATCGTTTGGACCCGTCGCCCACAAAGACGCAGGAAGAGAATCCAATTCCGGTGGAAGCTTATCGAGGGACAAATACATGGGAGAGACTACTTTCTCTCCGAACGTAAGCTTTACACCCGCAGGAGAACAATACAAAGTCGCATACAAACGTTTAAGCAAATCCAGACCCAAAAGATTTTCACCACAACCAGTGGTTAAAATCAACGGAGCTTCGAGCTCACGAGGCCCAATTTTAAGGGGCAAAGGGCGCGAAACTGGATTGCTAACGGGGGCGCCAGAGAATCCAACGGAAACATTTGTTAAGCCAGACAAAGGTGCGCCAGGGAGTTTCGAATGCATGATAGAACTTTTCGCTGCACCAGTGTCCAACAGAAAAGGCTCAACGACGCCCGATGTAGCAACTGCGACATAAGGCCCTCTCTGATCAACCGGAACTGATACCACTCCCTCTCCTTGTCTGTGGCTGTCCTAGTAATTACTGTCGTCAGTTCCCTGATCGACGTGATAATCGTCTACATTGTACTGCGCAGATCGTCCTTGCGATGATCCACGTTGATCGAAACAATTATTAGAGTTTGA
This sequence comes from Lissotriton vulgaris, assembly GCF_964263255.1. Classification (NCBI taxonomy): domain Eukaryota; kingdom Metazoa; phylum Chordata; class Amphibia; order Caudata; family Salamandridae; genus Lissotriton; species Lissotriton vulgaris. The sequence goes on from NC_141695.1 coordinate 13,996,322, forward strand.
TGAGTTGTCAGAGCGGTCGTTCTGAGCACCACGACCTCTACCACGTGATGCGTGCTGTGCACCACCACGGCCTCCTCTAGACGAATTACCACTATTACGATCATTTAAAGCAGGACAATCAAATTTAATGTGTCCCTCCTGTCTACAATAAGCACATTGATTGTACCCTAATGAAGATCTGTTGAAAGAGGAATCATTACGCGATTGCGATCGATGCGATTGCGACTGTGATCTATTCTGCTGAGACGCATTCTGATTAGAACGCGGCGGATATGCTTGTTGTAACAACACTTTAGTTTTCAGCTCTTTTGTCTTTTTATCAGCGCGGTCAGTTTCCTCTTTCTCTCTATTTTCGTAATATTGTGCCGTAGCCAGAATCTGAGCTGAGGTAGAAACGGCCCATGCACTTTCTGAATTCTTCAATTTATTGCACAAGTCGGGCAATAAGTTCGATACAAATTTATCCACAAACAACCTCTGTCCACCCTCAGTACCCATATCCTGTCCACTATGATCAACGAATGTTTCCTCAAACCTCGTAAAGAAGTCTGAAACACTCTCATCTTTCTTTTGCTTACAGGCTGACAACTTATCCCAATTTACCTTCATAGCTGGCATGAGCGTTTTCATTAACGTAATGATTCGCTGGGGAAGAAGTTCAATCAATTGATCGGGTTTAGTAGCAGCCGCTTGTCCAGCGTCTGCCGCTGTAATAGCATTCCAATCACCACCTAATTCATTTGCGTGATCTTGGTGACGAATCTTGGCCCATACCGGTTGCGGTACGACATTGCCAAACAACATGTCGATATCGGCAAGATTCATTACCGTAGCATCTACGAGCTGCGACAATTCCTTATAATACCCAGCAGGATTCTTGCGAGGATCGGGCAAAGTTTGTTTCACCTGAAGCACTTCCGATCGTTTCCATGGGAGATGTATCCACACTCTCTGGAAATGCGCCGCTATTGGGTTATTAACATCGGTATTATCAGCAGGTACCCAAACTGGCGGAACTTCACGCATAGGATATTGACCAGACTCAGCTTGTTGGCGTTCAAGATCCTCTACAAACAGTGCGTGAGGAATAGGAGCTAGGCGGAAAGACAGCAACTGCTCAATAGCACGTCGGACATTAGTATCGACTATCAGTCCAGTTGCGAACTGAAGCCGAAGATTGGACAGGGCGGTCAGCACCTCGTCAGGCGCAACTGCCGCTATCTGATCACGTAAAAGTTTACACATTTCATCAAACACATATCTCTGAGTCGGTATGTTGAATTGACTAAACGTTTCAAGAACAACACGAGGTGGATTTCTCTGCGGATTGTCGATCCAACTCATCGCCATATTGTATAGCGCAGCGCGTTCCCTATTACCAGGAAGCTGACTACGCCTCTGCGGTGGGCCATCAGAACCAGCGGACCCAAAAACAGGTCCGAGCGACTGAAAGAAGCTAGCCGCAATGGGGGAATTACGGTTACGAGTAGAGGGACAAGAGTAAGACACAGGACTAACAAGAGAAGGAGTAGAGACATTAGCAACGACAGGGGTTAACAACACAGGAGCAGTAGTGTGAGCAGGAGTGTGTGGAAGCGGAGGAGCAGTAGGAATAGACACAGGCACAGGAGCAGGAATAGTCGGAAGAGCGGGTGCAGGTTGAGGAATAGGCGGAGGAATAACAGGTGGGAGAACAGGTACGGCAGGGACCACAGGAGCTGCGGTACCCTGTACGTACGGAGGTGGCGACTTCATAAGATAGGACATTAAAGGATCCTCAACTGCCTCTTCCTTCTTATCCGACTCCGTAGGCAAAGCAGGATAGCATTTATCTATGGTCATACGTTGCAGCCTCTCAAACACTTCCTTGTCCTTATCCTCCTTATCACGCTGAAACTGCTCAGCTTTCTTTACAATAGTAGCAACATTATCTCGCTCACTACGTTTATTCTGTCTGATCTCTTTCTGTCGGGCTTCTTTGCGCCACAATCGAAAGGCATCAAACATGGCCGGCCTAGATTTACGTTCGAACAACTTAATTTCCAAATTATCTAAGATCGACGCTTCGAAGCTACCATGAGGTGGCCAACGAAGATCGCCGTCTTTCTTTGTATATTTTATCCAATAGTCATTAAAAGCAATCGGGCCTAGCCCATGTTTGCTATATAAGTCATAAGTAGGAGTTCCTACCGGAGGTATCGGACACGAGTCCTCCAGCAGGGAATCCGCACCACAAGGTCTAAAGCAACTGAACAAAGTACTGCGACCAGGCATCTTGCACGCTAGCCGAGTTTCACAAACTTCAAGGGTTACGGGATTTCGGGATTTACCAAGTCCCAGCAAAGAACTAAACCCTCGGTCTTTGGCGGCTGCAGTCGTCAAACAAATACAACAACAAAGTTACGCTAGCAAAGTGTCACCGACAAAAACACTCACACAGCGTGTACAACAACAACAAACCACTAGTGTTTACAACAAAGACACTCGCTAAAGTGTCTACAACCAAGGATTCTGGGAGCGACCCACAAATACTTAACTCAAAGATCAATGGCGTCCTCAGGAAGGCCCGTCTATCGTCTCGCTATACCAAGGTCTACGCCAGGCGCCAAAACAGGTCTACAGTCAGGGCAGCAGTCCGTCGCAGCCGTTAGGAGGCGGGAATCTTCGCGGGAAAAGTCTTCGGGCCACTTATTTCGACAACTGGATCGATGAAGCGGGGTGCACCTTCCCTCGGAGATTTCACACGAAGTTCCTCACGATCGTCGGGCTTGGACCGGTACCACTGATGCAGCCCCACGTTGGGCGCCAACTGAAGGACTGGGTTCTTTTGGACCCAGCGGTGCCAGGGCACAACACCTGAAACCTTCGTGGGTAACCTGCTCCGGCGCACAAGTCACAGAGACACGGGACACTTCCTTCGGCGTCAAAGAGTCAAGGTTTATTTACTGCAGGGAACACAGAAGTCACGACAAGTACACCACGTGCAACTTGGGGAGACTGCTTCAAATTGGTTTTGTGGATCGCTCCTTTTATACAGTTTTTACCCATAGGCTAACATTGAACACAAAGGTTTACAACTCAGTTCCCACATCTAGCTCCCAGAGGGGTCGCTTTGGTCGCTTTGAAACATACAAGGTCCGGAACATAAGTGCGGAAACATTTGGCGGTTCCCAACTGTAAAAACCCATCTTCCCACCATTAGCAAATTCCAATCAGCAGTAAAGTAGATCGAAACAGGAACGAAGACAGGTGCAGAGGAAGACGGAGACAGTGGGGAGATCGGAAAGGGTGTAAAAGGGGAGGTGCCGGGAAGCACGAGATACAGGCATCAAAGGGACGTGCCTAATGAGATGCACGGCTGAGACAATAAGTCCGTGAGGCAAGATGAGCCTCGAGCGGCGCCACCTGCCTTATAGTAGCAACCCCCTCGTCATAAAGACACTTTCAAAGGACATGTGTCTTCCGCAAGTATCTTGGGAGTCCCAGGGTCGCGAAGCGGACAGCGTCCGTTCGCTGACTACTTGAGGGCAAGAGACAAAATGGATGCCGTATCTAAGATGGAACCCGTGGGTACAGATGAGAAACCCACATAACAGACGAACGGTTTAAGTTAGCACAGCGAAACTGCGCACACTTACTAAACTCGTCATTTGCGGTTCATAGATACTAGACTCGACCATATTCGTGCGAGTCAAAAAACACCACTTACAATTGTCACGGAACCTCACCGGGTGAGTGACCCGCAGGGAAGGGGTTAAAATACACAAGGGTCAGAGCCCGGGGTGAGTGACCCGCAGGGAAGGGGTTAAAATACACAAGGGTCAGAGCCCGGGGTGAGTGACCCGCAGGGAAGGGGTTAAAATACACTAGGGTCAGTGCCCGCGGTGAGGGGTGAGTGACCCGCAGGTAAGGGGTTAAAATACACAAGGGTCAGTGCTGAGGGTGAGGGGTCAGTGCCCAGGGTGAGGGGTCAGTGCTGAGGGTGAGGGGTCAGTGCCCGGGGTGAGGGGTCAGTGCTGAGGGTGAGTGGTCAGTGCCCGGGGTGAGGGGTCAGTGCTGAGGGTAAGGGGTCAGCGCCCGGGGTGAGGGTTGAGTGATCCGCAGGGAAGGGGTTAAAAAACACAAGGGTCAGCGCCCGGGGTGAGGGGTGAGTGACCCGCAGGGAAGAGGTTAAAATACACAAGGGTCAGCACCCGTGAGGGGTGAGTGACCCGCAGGGAGGGGGTTAAAATACACAAGGGTCAGTGTCCGGGTGAGGGGTGAGTGACCCGCAGGGAAGGGGTTAAAATACACAAGGGTCAGTGCCCGGGGTGAGGGACCCGCAGGGAAGGGGTTAAAATGCACAAGGGTCAGTGCCCGGGGTGAGTGACCTGCAGGGAAGAGGTTTAAATACACAAGGGTCAGTGCTCGGGGTGAGGGGTGAGTGACCCGCAGGGAAGGGGTTAAAATACACAAGGGTCAGGGCCCGGGGTGAGTAACCCGCAGGGATGGGGTTAAAATACACAAGGGTCAGCGCCGGGGTGAGTGACCCGCAGGGAAGGGGTTAAAATCCACACGGGACAGTGCCCGGGGTGAGTGACCCGCAGGGAAGGGGTTAAAATCCACACGGGTCAGTGCCAGGGGTGAGTGATCCGCAGGGAAGGGGTTAAAATACTCAAGGGTTAGTGCCCGGGGTGAGTGACCCGCAGGGAAGGGGTTAAAATCCACACGGGTCAGTGCCAGGGGTTAGTGACCTGCAGGGAAGGGTTAAAATACACAAGGGTCAGTGCCCGGGTGAGGGGTGAGTGACCCGCAGGGAAGGGGTTAAAATACACAAGGATCAGTGCCCGGGGTGAGGGGTGAGTGGCCTGCAGGGAAGGGGTTAAAATACGCAAGGGTCAGTGCCCGGGGTGAGTGACCCACAGGGAAGGGGTTAAAATACACCAGGGTCAGTGCCCGGGTGAGGGGTGATTGACCCGCAGGGAAGGGGTTAAAATACACAAGGGTCAGTGCCCGGGGTGAGTGACCCGCAGGGAAGGGGTTAAAATACACAAAGGTCAGTGCCTGGGTGAGTGACCCGCAGGGAAGGGGTTAAAATACACAAGGGTCAGAGCCCGGGGTGAGTGACCCGCTGGGAAGGGGTTAAAATACACAAGGGTCAGTGCCCGGGGTGAGTGACCCGCAGGGAAGGAGTTAAAATACACAAGGGTCAGTGCCCGGGTGAGTGACCCGCAGGGAAGGGGTTAAAATACACAAGGGTCAGAGCCCGGGGTGAGTGACCCGCAGGGAAGGGGTTAAAATACACAAGGGTCAGAGCCCGGGGTGAGTGACCCGCAGGGAAGGGGTTAAAATACACAAGGGTCAGTGCCCAGGGTGAGTGACCCGCAGGGAAGTGGTTAAAATACACAAGGGTCAGTGCCCGGGGTGAGGGGTGAGAGACCTGCAAGGAAGGGGTTAAAATACACAAGGGTCAGAGCCCCGGGTGAGTGACCCGCAGGGAAGGGGTTAAAATACACAAGGGTCAGTGCCCGGGGTGAGTGACCCGCAGGGAAGGGGTTAAAATACACAAGGACCAGTGCCCGGGGTGAGTGACCCGCAGGGAAGGGGTTAAAATACACAAGGGTCAGTGCCCGGAGTGAGGGGTGATGACCCACGGGGAAGGGGTTAAAATACACAAGGGTCAGTGCCCGGGGTGAGGGGTGAGTGACCGCAGGAAAGGGGTTAAAATACACAAGGGTCAGTGCCCGGGTGAGAGACCTGCAGGGAAGGGGTTAAAATACACAAGGGTCAGTGCCCGGGTGAGAGCCCTGCAGGGAAGGGGTTAAAATACACAAGGGTCAGTGCCCGGGGTGAGGGGAGAGTGACCCACAGGGAAGGGGTTAAAATACACAAGGGTCAGTGCCCGGGGTGAGTGGCCTGCAGGAAAGGGGTTAAAATACACAAGGGTCAGTGACCGGGGTGAGGGGTGAGTGACCCGCAGGGAAGGGGTTAAAATACGCAAGGGTCAGTGCCTGGGTGAGAGACCTGCAGGGAAGGGGTTAAAATACACAAGGGTCAGTGCCCGGGTGAGAGCCCTGCAGGGAAGGGGTTAAAATACACAAGGGTCAGTGCCCGGGGTGAGGGGAGAGTGACCCACAGGGAAGGGGTTAAAATACACAAGGGTCAGTGCCCGGGGTGAGTGGCCCACAGGGAAGAGGTTAAAATACACAAGGGTCAGTGCCCGGGGTGAGTGGCCCACAGGAAAGGGGTTAAAATACACAAGGGTCAGTGCCCGGAGTGAGGGGTGAGTGACCCGCAGGGAAGGGGTTAAAATACACAAGGGTCATTGCCCGGGGTGAGGGGTGAGTGACCCGCAGGGAAGGGGTTAAAATACACAAGGGCCAGTGCCTGGAGTGAGGGGTGAGAGACCTGCAGCGAAGGGGTTAAAATACACAAGTGTCAGTGCCCAGGGTGAGGGGTGAGTGACCTCGCAGCGAAGGGGTTAAAATACACAAGGGTCAGTGCCCGGGGTGAGGGGTGAGGGACCCGCAGGGAAGGGGTTAAAATACACAAGGGTCAGTGCCCGGGGTGGGTGACCCGCAGGGAAGGGGTTAAAATACACAAGGGTCAGTGCCCGGGGTGATTGACCCGCAGGGAAGGGGTTAAAATACACAAGGACCAGTGCCCGGGGTAAGTGACCCGCAGGGAAGGGGTTAAAATACACAAGGGTCAGTGCCCTGAGTGAGGGGTGAGTGACCCGCGGGGAAGGGGTTAAAATACACAAGGGTCAGTGCCCGGGGTGAGGGGTTAGTGACCCGCAGGGAAGGGGTTAAAATACACAAGGGTCAGTGCCCGGGTGAGAGACCTGCAGGGAAGGGGTTAAAATACACATGGGTCAGTGCCCGGGTGAGAGCCCTGCAGGGAAGGGGTTAAAATACACAAGGGTCAGTGCCCGGGGTGAGGGGTGAGTGACCCACAGGGAAGGGGTTAAAATACACAAGGGTCAGTGCCCGGGGTGAGTGGCCCACAGGGAAGAGGTTAAAATACACAAGGGTCAGTGCCGGGGGTGAGTGGCCCACAGGAAAGGGGTTAAAATACACAAGGGTCAGTGCCCGGGGTGAGGGGTGAGTGACCCGCAGGGAAGGGGTTAAAATACACAAGGGTCAGTGCCCGGGGTGAGAGACCCACAGGGAAGGGGTTAAAATACACAAGGGCCAGTGCCCGGAGTAAGGGGTGAGAGACCTGCAGCAAAGGGGTTAAAATACACAAGGGTCAGTGCCCGGGGTGAGGGGTGAGTGACCCGAAGGAAAGGGGTTAAAATTCAAGGGGCAGTGCCCGGGGTGAGTGGCCCACGAGGAAGGGGTTAAAATACACAAGGGTCAGTGCCCGAGATGATGGGTCAGTGACCCACAGGGAAGGGGTTAAAATACACAAGGGTCAGTGGCCGGGCTGAGGGGTGATTGACCCGCAGAGAAGGGGTTAAAATACACAAGGGTCAGTGCCCTGGGTGAGGGGTGAGTGACCCGCAGGGAAGGGGTTAAAATACACAAGGGTTAGTGCCCAGGGTGAGGGACCCGCAGGGAAGGGGTTAAAATACACAAGGGTCAGTGCCCGGGGTGAGTGACCCGCAGGGAAGGGGTTAAAATACACAAGGGTCAGTGCCCGGGGTGATTGACCCGCAGGGAAGGGGTTAAAATACACAAGGGTCAGTGCCTGGGATGAGGGGTGAGTGATCCGCAGGGAATCGGTTAAAATACACAAAAGTCAGTGCCCGGGGTGAGGGGTGAGTGACCCGCAGCGAAGGGGTTAAAATACACAAGGGTCAGTGCCTGGGGTGAGGGGCGAGGGACCCACAGGGAAGGGGTTAAAATACACAAGGGTCAGTGCCCGGGGTGAGTGACCCGCAGAGAAGGGGTTAAAATACACAAGGGTCAGTTCCCGGGGTGAGGGGTGAGGGACCCACGGGGAAGGGGTTAAAATACACAAGGGTCAGTGCCCGGGGTGAGTGACCCGCAGAGAAGGGGTTAAAATACACATGGGTCAGTGCCCGGGGTGAGGGGTGAGGGACCCGCAGGGAAGGGGTTAAAATTCAAAGGTCAGTGCCCGGGGTGAGGGGTGAGGGACCCGCAGGGAAGGGGTTAAAATACACAAGGGTCAGTGCCCGGGGTGAGTGACCCGCAGGGAAGGGGTTAAAATACACAAGGATCAGTGCCCGGGATGAGGGGTGAGTGACCCGCAGGGAATGGGTTAAATTACACAAGGGTCAGTGCCCGGGGTGAGGGGTGAGTGACCCGCAGGGAAGGGGTTAAAATACACAAGGGTCAGTGCCCGGGGTGAGTGACCCGCAGGGAAGGGGTTAAAATACACAAGGGTCAGTGCCCGGGATGAGGGGTGAGTGACCCGCTGGGAATGGGTTAAAATACACACGGGTCAGTGCCCGGGGTGAGGGGTGAGGGACCCACAGGGAAGGGGTTAAAATACACAAGGGTCAGTGCCCGGGGTGAGTGACCCGCTGAGAAGGGGTTAAAATACACAAGGGTCAGTGCCCGGGCTGAGGGACCCGCAGGGAAGAGGTTAAAATTCAAAGGTCAGTGCTCCTGTCTCTCAAAGCCAACAAAAGTCACACTTGGGGTCCCACAAGGCCCGTTCTCTCCCCGTCCCTCTTCAATCTCTTCATGGAGCCCCTCACAATCATCTTGAAAAAAGCTGGAGTGAACTATCATCCATACGCGGACGACACCCAAATCTATTTCAGAATCACGTCTCCCAGCGCCATCCAACAATACTAATCAATACCACTCTAACGGAGATCCAAACTTGGTTCAACGTTAACCACTTGAAGCTCAACCCAGATAAAACGGAACTGATCATATTCTCTCCAAAAAGTAACCATCGTCCTATCCAAGAGTGGCTCAAGAATCGTGTTGCCCTAAACTGCCCCCCCCCGTTCTATCCGACTCAGTTAAGTCTCTCGGCATCACCCTTGACAAGAACTTATCAATGGAGGCCCACATCAAAAACTCTGCAAAAAGTGTTCTTTTCTCTCTAAAACACCTCAAGAAATTGAAACCTTTTCTTCCCCATGATGACCTCAAGACAGTAGTCCAATCCCTAGATTCTCTCTAAAATCGACTACGGGAACGCCATGCTTGCAGGGATTCCAAAATCTCACCTAGCCCCTCTAAGGGCAGTGCTGAACATGGCCGCTCGACTCGTATGTGGAGTAAAAAGATTTGAACACATCACTCCAGCTCTCAACTCCCTCAACTGGCTTCCCATGGAAGGGAGGTGTATTTACAAGCTGGCCTGCATCACACACAAAACCCTTCACTCTCCTGCCCCCAACTACCTAAACAACAAACTGGTAAGAGCAGGTCAATCCAGAACACTGAGAAGCTCCAACCCACTCCTTCTTATTCCTCCGAAACTGAAAAAGAAAACCACCCAATACCGATCGTTTTCTGGCAACGCTCCCAGGATGTGGAAGGCTCTCCCGGGAGTCCTCAGATGCGACCCCTCCTTCTCCTGTTTCAAAAGGGACCTGAAACTCCATCTCCTAAACAAATACTTTCCTGACCAACGTCAACTAACCTCGACTTCATTATCCGAGTCGACTCCTCTCTCTCTTGACATTCAAGGATAGTTGGCGACCGGACTATGTTAATCACCTTTTTAGGTCGAGCGCTGGACTTATAGTAAATGGGCTTTAGAAAGTGCGGCCCACTGGGTTCACGTGGCCTAAAGCTTGCGTTCACGCGCACATGAACGTGCGCTTTAGGCCACATGAACGCGCGCAGACGCCATCTGCCCATAGGACGCTCCTCACACGTCTTCACCAACAGAAGCCTCGGCCTCCATCCAATCACTGTAATTTTCCCTTTCGTGGTTTGGCTTGTTACTGTTTGCTTTGTAACAGTTACTGCATTTTAATTGCGTTTACAGATGATTTAGGCAAGAAAAGAAAACAGAAATCATAGTTGAATACGTACTTTGTCAAAATGGAGTCCCATCAGTTGGATAATCGCACCTCCTGTTATTTACAGCGCTTCGAATCTGCATCGGCGCCCTGTGAAATACTGTATGGAAGGTTTTTTCAGTGACTAAAGCCATTCTTGGCATGGCGTTTGGCGCACTTTCATTTCGGGTATTGTGCACACCTAAACCGTATATGGGGATATGTGAGTTTATCATGTTTCCGCCTCCACTGTAGGTTGGTGAATGGTCGCTTAATCATAAATATTTGTACCAGTGACACCTTTCAGAGTAGATTCTACAGGTAGATAGTGTAAGCAAGTCCAGCGCGTAACACGCTTTGCTCTCCCAGCACGGACAGGGGCAGAAGCAGGGTGGACTCAGCAGCCTCTGATGGGTAAAGATATCAAAGACTTGCCCCTGCGGTGATGCGGGGGCAGCTGCAGGGCGGCCGGTCTCGGGCTCGGCGAGGCGCACTTGGCATCAGTGAGCCCAGGACCATGGGAGTGGGTGCGCTTTAGTTTCGAAAGACCCCCTGCCAGTCTTGTCGGCGGTGGTCGTTCATTTCCCTGAACCTGCGTTCTTCTCACTGAGAGTTTGCCTCCCAGGCCCCGCTCATCTCTTCTCAAGAAGGGCCCGAGAGCTGGCAGTGAGGTCTGAGGTGCAATGTTGGCAGAGTGTTTTCGAGCGTATCCTGAAGCGTTTCCCGACTGCCTCATATGGACACCCCGTGTATTCTTCTTGTGAATTCCTTGTCTTCGTCCACAGCTAGGGTGACCAACTGGCATTGGTGCAAATTCAGGACGATGAGTGTAAAAATTCAGGACAGAAATTCAGGACAGGAGCTCAAAATTCAAGACAAAACTTCAGGACAATAGGTACGTTTTACAGACACATCAGAGGTCGCGCAATAGTATATAAGTAAGCCCAGCCATTTCCAAACATATTCAACCGTTTGCAAACCTATCCATCATGTATCCGTCCATCTATCATTTCACTCATCCATCCCTTCATTCATCCTTTCACTCATCCATCATCCATCCACCCTTTCACCCTATCCATCTGTACACTTATCCATCCACTCTTTATCCCATCCATCCATTCACCCCCCCATTCAGCCATTTACCTTCACCAATCCAGCCATCCTTTCACTTACTAATCCTTCCACCCATACACTATTTTAGTCATCCATCCATCCATCCTCCCTTTCTCTCTCCATCGACCCTTTCACTTAGCCATCCTTCCTTCCATCCACCCACCCATCCATCCATCTACTCATCCACTCATGAATCCATCCATTGATCCTATCACTCATCCATCTATCATTTCACTCCTTCACACATCTATTCATCCTTTTGTCCATCTACCCTCCCTTTCACTCACTCATCCATCCTTACATCCACCCTTTCACTCATACATCCATTCATTCACCCTTGCACTTATCAATCCATCCATCATTTCACTCATCCACCTACCCACCCATCATCCACCCAACCATCCACCCGCCCACCATCCACCCACCCACTCATCCATCCTTTCACCCACCCACCATCCAATCCACTGATCCATCCTTTCACCCACCCACTATCCACCCACCCACTCAACCATCCATCCTTTCACCCAACCACTCATCCATCCATCCATCCATCCTTTCACCAACCCATCCATCCACCCACCCACTCATCCATCCATCCATCCTTTCACCCACTCATCATCCATCCATCCTTTCACCCACCCATCATCCATCCATCCTTTCACCCACCGACTCTCCATCCATCCATTCTTTCACCCATCCATCATCCATTCATCCATCCGTCCTTCCCCTCATCATCCATCCATCCTTTTCCCTTATCATCCATCCATCCTTTTCCCTCATCATCCATCCATCCTTTTCCCTCATCATCCATCCATCCTTTTCCCTCATCATCCATTTATTTATTTATTTGTTTATTTTTAGAGTTTTCTATAGCGCGAACTTGAACCGATTAGGTTATCAGAGCGCTTTACATAGCACCAGTTCCGTTACATGTTATCACAGCAGTTTACATAGAATCAGTTACGTTGCACATTTCAGGATCTTGAACTGATTAGGTTATCAGAGTGCTTTACATAAGACAGCATTCGATGTCCAGTGCCCTCCTCCGCCGTGTAGCGGGGGACCTCTTCCAGCCCTCCGAAGTCGTCGAGCTGTCGGGACTAGGCTCCTGGAATTTCAGCTGCCCCTTTACAAGGCACTTTACATAGAATCAGTTATGTTACACATTTCAGGAACACATTTCTTTTTGCTCTAGTGAATAGGGTTATCTCTTCACACGGGGGAAGGGATACACCTGGCTATATTCCAACAATTCCACAGGCGATTAGTCGTTAAAGCTATAATTCTAAACACCAGGAGGGGATACACATGGATACAATCTAAAAATCAACTAGGATACTAGTCGTTAGTTATCTTCTATCTTGACAGGAGGGATGTGACTGGAAACACTCTATGGGTAATATAGGGGTGGTAGAGAGTACAAAGGACCGCTGCAAACACTACACGAGTACCAGCATAGAGGAGGGGTGGGTGGGATGCAAAGGTCTGGAGGGAAGGGCTAGAGTCCAGCGAAAACTGTCCAAAAAAAAAAACAGCAGCATTCACAGCATAGCGGAAGGGTGGGTAGGATGCAGGGTATGGAGGGAGGGACTAGTCCAACGAAAAAGTCCTCCAGAGTCCACCAGGGCACTATCCTCTGCGTTCGTGTTCCCGGAGCCTGTGTCTGCCGGTCATAGAAAGCGTGTCCCCAAGGGCGCCATCTTGAACTCAGGCACCGTTGGCGCTAAACAGCGTAGTCAGCAAGGGGGAAGGGGGGGGCACATCTCTGCCCTCGGGCCCAGGCCCGTCTGTGGCGGAGAGAGGGGTGTATGGCCGCCGGAGCAGGTGGTGGGAAGGTTTCAAGGCGGCGCCGTCATCAGCAGGGGCGCCGTCGTCAATCACCGGCCCTTTACTGGTGTGCCCCTGGAATGCCCTCAGAGTCTCGGCGGGTGACAGCGGGTGGCAGCGGGGGACGCAGTGGGAGCCCTACATACCGCTCAGGTGATCAGCGCCTGTCCGACTCGCCCTCGGTCTCCGCTCCTCTTCCTTGTTGTTCTTAAGCCCGGGCTGGTAGCGGGCGTCCGCCATGTTGGGTCCCCGGCAGGGATCGATAGCAGTTAGCCAGCGCCGCTCCACAGACACCAGCAACGAGGTGGCAGCGGGGGACGCGGTAGGAGCCCTACATACGGCTCGGGTGACCAGCGCCTGTCCGACTCGCCCCCGGTCTCCGCTCCTCTTCCTTGTTGTTCTAAAGCCCGAGCTGGTAACGGGCGGCCGCCATGTTGGGTCCTCGGCGGGGATCGGGAGCATTCAGCAATCGCCGCTCCACAGGCACCAGCAGCGATCGGGGTAGCCCTGCAGGTGCCCCACACCTTCCGCTACAATTAGGAAGCGTGTGCGTCGCGGGGGGCCTCCTAAGGACGCTGGGCTCCAGGCCGGAGCAGCGCGCGGGCCGGGAGCCGAGACGGTCCACGTCCGTCCCGTCTCGGCTCCGCCCACATATCCGCCCATCCATCCTTCCCCTCATCATCCATCCTTCCCCTCATCATCCATCCATCCTTTTACCCACCCCCTCATCATCCATTCATTCCCTAATCATCCATCCATCCTTTCACGCACCCCCTCATCATCCATCCATCCACCCTTCCCCTCATCATCCATCCATCCACCCTTCCCCTCATCATCCATCCTTTCACCCACCCCCTCATCATCCATCCATCCCCTCATCATCCATCCATCCTTCCCCTCATCATCCATCCATCCACCCTTCCCCTCATCATCCATCCATCCATCCCCTCATCATCCATCCATCCACTCTTCCCCTCATCATCCATCCATCCATCCCCTCATCATCCATCCATCCTTCCCCTCATCATCCATCCTTCCCCTCATCATCCATCCATCCACCCTTCCCCTCATCATCCATCCATCCACCCTTCCCCTCATCATCCATCCATCCATCCCCTCATCATCCATCGATCCTTCCCCTCATCATCCATCCTTCCCCTCATCATCCATCCATCCTTTCACCCACCCATCCATCCGTCCTTCCCCTCATCCATCCATCCATCCACTCATCCATCCATCCCTTCATCCATCCATCCATCCCCTCATCCATCCATCCATCCCCTCACCTATCCCCTCACCCATCCATCCCCTCATCCATCCATCCTTCCCCTCATCCATCCATCCTTCCCCTCATCCATCCATCCCCTCATCATCCATCCATCCTTCCCCTCATCATCCATCCATCCACCCATCCCCTCATCATCCATCCATCCATCCCTCATCATCCATCCATCCACCCTTCCCCTCATCATCCATCCATCCATCCCCTCATCATCCATCCATCCTTCCCCTCATCATCCATCCTTCCCCTCATCATCCATCCATCCACCCTTCCCCTCATCATCCATCCATCCACCCTTCCCCTCCTCATCCATCCATCCATCCCCTCATCATCCATCCATCCTTCCCCTCATCATCCATCCTTCCCCTCATCATCCATCCATCCATCCCCTCATCATCCATCCATCCTTCCCCTCATCATCCATCCTTCCCCTCATCATCCATCCATCCTTTCACCCACCCATCCATCCGTCCTTCCCCTCATCCATCCATCCACTCATCCATCCATCCCTTCATCCATTTATCCATCCCCTCATCCATCCATCCATCCCCTCACCTATCCCCTCACCCATCCATCCCCTCATCCATCCATCCTTCCCCTCATCCATCCATCCTTCCCCTCATCCATCCATCCCCTCATCATCCATCCATCCTTCCCCTCATCATCCATCCATCCACCCTTCCCCTCATCATCCATCCATCCATCCCCTCATCATCCATCCATCCTTCCCCTCATCATCCATCCTTCCCCTCATCATCCATCCATCCATCCCCTCATCATCCATCCATCCTTCCCCTCATCATCCATCCTTCCCCTCATCATCCATCCATCCTTTCACCCACCCATCCATCCGTCCTTCCCCTCATCCATCCATCCACTCATCCATCCATCCCTTCATCCATCCATCCATCCCCTCATCCATCCATCCATCCCCTCACCTATCCCCTCACCCATCCATCCCCTCATCCATCCATCCTTCCCCTCATCCATCCATCCTTCCCCTCATCCATCCATCCCCTCATCATCCATCCATCCTTCCCCTCATCATCCATCCATCCACCCTTCCCCTCATCATCCATCCATCCATCCCCTCATCATCCATCCATCCTTCCCCTCATCATCCATCCTTCCCCTCATCATCCATCCATCCACCCTTCCCCTCATCATCCATCCATCCACCCTTCCCCTCATCATCCATCCATCCATCCCCTCATCATCCATCCATCCTTCCCCTCATCATCCATCCTTCCCCTCATCATCCATCCATCCACCCTTCCCCTCATCATCCATCCATCCATCCCCTCATCATCCATCCATCCTTCCCCTCATCATCCATCCTTCCCCTCATCATCCATCCATCCTTTCACCCACCCATCCATCCTTCCCCTCATCCATCCATCAATCCGCTCATCCATCCATCCCTTCATCCATCCATCCTTCCCCTCATCCATCCATCCTTCCCCTCCTCCATCCTTCCTTCCATCCATCCTTCCCCTCACCCATCCATCCCTTCATCCATTTATCCATCCCCTCATCCATCCATCCATCCCCTCACCTATCCCCTCACCCATCCATCCCCTCATCCATCCATCCTTCCCCTCATCCATCCATCCTTCCCCTCATCCATCCATCCCCTCATCATCCATCCATCCTTCCCCTCATCATCCATCCATCCACCCTTCCCCTCATCATCCATCCATCCATCCCCTCATCATCCATCCATCCTTCCCCTCATCATCCATCCTTCCCCTCATCATCCATCCATCCATCCCCTCATCATCCATCCATCCTTCCCCTCATCATCCATCCTTCCCCTCATCATCCATCCATCCTTTCACCCACCCATCCATCCGTCCTTCCCCTCATCCATCCATCCACTCATCCATCCATCCCTTCATCCATCCATCCATCCCCTCATCCATCCATCCATCCCCTCACCTATCCCCTCACCCATCCATCCCCTCATCCATCCATCCTTCCCCTCATCCATCCATCCTTCCCCTCATCCATCCATCCCCTCATCATCCATCCATCCTTCCCCTCATCATCCATCCATCCACCCTTCCCCTCATCATCCATCCATCCATCCCCTCATCATCCATCCATCCTTCCCCTCATCATCCATCCTTCCCCTCATCATCCATCCATCCACCCTTCCCCTCATCATCCA
The DNA here is from genome assembly GCF_964263255.1 of Lissotriton vulgaris. Taxonomy (NCBI): domain Eukaryota; kingdom Metazoa; phylum Chordata; class Amphibia; order Caudata; family Salamandridae; genus Lissotriton; species Lissotriton vulgaris. Next base: position 14,012,627 of record NC_141695.1, read on the forward strand.
TCCATCCACCCTTCCCCTCATCATCCATCCATCCATCCCCTCATCATCCATCCATCCTTCCCCTCATCATCCATCCTTCCCCTCATCATCCATCCATCCACCCTTCCCCTCATCATCCATCCATCCATCCCCTCATCATCCATCCATCCTTCCCCTCATCATCCATCCTTCCCCTCATCATCCATCCATCCTTTCACCCACCCATCCATCCTTCCCCTCATCCATCCATCAATCCGCTCATCCATCCATCCCTTCATCCATCCATCCTTCCCCTCATCCATCCATCCTTCCCCTCCTCCATCCTTCCTTCCATCCATCCTTCCCCTCACCCATCCATCCATCCCATCCATTTATCCTTCCCCTCATCCATCCATCCCCTCATCATCCATCCATCCTTCCCCTCCATCCATCCATCCACTCATCCATCCATCCCTTCATCCATCCATCCATCCCCTCATCCATCCATCCATCCCCTCACCTATCCCCTCACCCATCCATCCCCTCATCCATCCATCCTTCCCCTCATCCATCCATCCTTCCCCTCATCCATCCATCCCCTCATCATCCATCCATCCTTCCCCTCATCATCCATCCATCCACCCTTCCCCACATCATCCATCCATCCATCCCCTCATCATCCATCCATCCTTCCCCTCATCATCCATCCTTCCCCTCATCATCCATCCATCCACCCTTCCCCCATCCATCCACCCTTCCCCTCATCATCCATCCATCCATCCCCTCATCATCCATCCATCCTTCCCCTCATCATCCATCCATCCTTCCCCTCATCATCCATCCTTCCCCTCATCATCCATCCATCCACCCTTCCCCTCATCATCCATCCTTCCCCTCATCATCCATCCTTCCCCTCATCATCCATCCATCCACCCTTCCCCTCATCATCCATCCATCCACCCTTCCCCTCATCATCCATCCTTCCCCTCATCATCCATCCATCCACCCTTCCCCTCATCATCCATCCATCCATCCCCTCATCATCCATCCATCCTTCCCCTCATCATCCATCCATCCTTTCACCCACCCATCCATCCATCCTTCCCCTCATCCATCCATCCATCCGCTCATCCATCCATCCCTTCATCCATCCATCCTTCCCCTCATCCATCCATCCTTCCCCTCCTCCATCCTTCCTTTCATCCATCCTTCCCCTCACCCATCCATCCATCCCATCCATTTATCCTTCCCCTCATCCATCCATCCCCTCATCATCCATCCATCCTTCCCCTCATCATCCATCCATCCTTCCCCTCCATCCATCCATCCTTCCTTTCCATCCATCCATCCATCCTTCTCCTCATCATCCATCCATCCACCCTTCCCCACATCATCCATCCATCCATCCCCTCATCATCCATCCATCCTTCCCCTCATCATCCATCCTTCCCCTCATCATCCATCCATCCACCCTTCCCCCATCCATCCACCCTTCCCCTCATCATCCATCCATCCATCCCCTCATCATCCATCCATCCTTCCCCTCATCATCCATCCATCCACCCTTCCCCTCGTCATCCATCCATCCACCCTTCCCCTCATCATCCATCCATCCATCCCCTCATCATCCATCCATCCTTCCCCTCATCATCCATCCTTCCCCTCATCATCCATCCATCCTTTCACCCACCCATCCATCCGTCCTTCCCCTCATCCATCCATCCACTCATCCATCCATCCCTTCATCCATCCATCCATCCCCTCATCCATCCATCCATCCCCTCACCTATCCCCTCACCCATCCATCCTTCCCCTCATCCATCCATCCTTCCCCTCATCCATCCATCCCCTCATCATCCATCCATCCTTCCCCTCATCATCCATCCATCCACCCTTCCCCTCATCATCCATCCATCCATCCCCTCATCATCCATCCATCCTTCCCCTCATCATCCATCCTTCCCCTCATCATCCATCCATCCACCCTTCCCCTCATCATCCATCCATCCACCCTTCCCCTCATCATCCATCCATCCATCCCCTCATCATCCATCCATCCTTCCCCTCATCATCCATCCTTCCCCTCATCATCCATCCATCCACCCTTCCCCTCATCATCCATCCATCCATCCCCTCATCATCCATCCATCCTTCCCCTCATCATCCATCCTTCCCCTCATCATCCATCCATCCTTTCACCCACCCATCCATCCTTCCCCTCATCCATCCATCCCTTCATCCATCCTTCCCCTCATCCATCCATCCTTCCCCTCCTCCATCCTTCCTTTCATCCATCCTTCCCCTCACCCATCCATCCATCCCATCCATTTATCCTTCCCCTCATCCATCCATCCCCTCATCATCCATCCATCCTTCCCCTCATCATCCATCCATCCTTCCCCTCCATCCATCCATCCACTCATCCATCCATCCCTTCATCCATCCATCCATCCCCTCATCCATCCATCCATCCCCTCACCTATCCCCTCACCCATCCATCCCCTCATCCATCCATCCTTCCCCTCATCCATCCATCCTTCCCCTCATCCATCCATCCCCTCATCATCCATCCATCCTTCCCCTCATCATCCATCCATCCACCCTTCCCCACATCATCCATCCATCCATCCCCTCATCATCCATCCATCCTTCCCCTCATCATCCATCCTTCCCCTCATCATCCATCCATCCACCCTTCCCCCATCCATCCACCCTTCCCCTCATCATCCATCCATCCATCCCCTCATCATCCATCCATCCTTCCCCTCATCATCCATCCATCCTTCCCCTCATCATCCATCCTTCCCCTCATCATCCATCCATCCACCCTTCCCCTCATCATCCATCCATCCACCCTTCCCCTCATCATCCATCCTTCCCCTCATCATCCATCCTTCCCCTCATCATCCATCCATCCACCCTTCCCCTCATCATCCATCCATCCACCCTTCCCCTCATCATCCATCCTTCCCCTCATCATCCATCCATCCACCCTTCCCCTCATCATCCATCCATCCATCCCCTCATCATCCATCCATCCTTCCCCTCATCATCCATCCATCCTTTCACCCACCCATCCATCCATCCTTCCCCTCATCCATCCATCCATCCGCTCATCCATCCATCCCTTCATCCATCCATCCTTCCCCTCCTCCATCCTTCCTTTCATCCATCCTTCCCCTCACCCATCCATCCATCCCATCCATTTATCCTTCCCCTCATCCATCCATCCCCTCATCATCCATCCATCCTTCCCCTCATCATCCATCCATCCTTCCCCTCCATCCATCCATCCTTCCTTTCCATCCATCCATCCATCCTTCTCCTCATCATCCATCCATCCACCCTTCCCCACATCATCCATCCATCCATCCATCCCCTCATCATCCATCCATCCTTCCCCTCATCATCCTTCCCCTCATCATCCATCCATCCACCCTTCCCCCATCCATCCACCCTTCCCCTCATCATCCATCCATCCATCCCCTCATCATCCATCCATCCTTCCCCTCATCATCCATCCATCCACCCTTCCCCTCATCATCCATCCATCCACCCTTCCCCTCATCATCCATCCATCCATCCCCTCATCATCCATCCATCCTTTCCCTCATCATCCATCCATCCTTTCACCCACCCATCCATCCATCCTTCCCCTCATCCATCCATCCATCCATCCGCTCATCCATCCATCCCTTCATCCATCCATCCTTCCCCTCATCCATCCATCCTTCCCCTCCTCCATCCTTCCTTTCATCCATCCTTCCCCTCACCCATCCATCCATCCCATCCATTTATCCTTCCCCTCATCCATCCATCCCCTCATCATCCATCCATCCTTCCCCTCATCATCCATCCATCCTTCCCCTCCATCCATCCATCCTTCCCCTCACCCATCCATCCATCTCCTGATCCATCCATCCTTCCCCTCATCCATCCATCTCCTGATCCATCCATCCACTCCATCCATCCATCCTTCCCCTCATCCATCCATCCTTCCCCTTCATCCATCCATCCTTCCCCTCATCCATCCATCCACTCCATCCATCCATCCTTCCCCTCATCCATCCATCCTTCCCCTCATCCATCCATCCACTCCATCCATCCATCCTTCCCCTCATCCATCCATCCTTCCCCTTCATCCATCCATCCTTCCCCTCATCCATCCATCCACTCCATCCATCCATCCTTCCCCTCATCCATCCATCCTTCCCCTTCATCCATCCATCCTTCCCCTCATCCATCCATCCACTCCATCCATCCATCCTTCCCCTCATCCATCCATCCTTCCCCTCATCCATCCATCCATCCATCCATCCTTCTCCTCATTCATCATCCTTCCCCTCATCCATCTTTCCCCTCATCCATCATCCAGCTACCCTTCCACCTATACATCCAGCTATTTACATTTTCTCTCCATCCTTCCCCTCACTCATCAATCCATCTATCCTCTCTCGTTAGCCATTTATTCAATCTTTCATTCATCCATTCACTCTTTCACTAATTCATCCAGCCATTCACGCATCCCTTCACTTACTTACTCGCCGACCTTTCCATATTAATTTTGAGCTGAACCCTTTTGAGAAGAGGCCTGTCAAGAACTTCACCCTCGCTACAGGAGCCGTTCCAGGACTGGGACAGAAGCCACCTAGGGCAGAAACAGGATCCACCACAGGGGGGGGCAAGAGCCACCACAGATGGGGGTGGACTGGAGCCACAACATGGGGGGACAGGAGCCATCCCAGGCGTGGGGTGGGCTGGACCCACCACATGGGGGGGACAGGTGCCATCACTGAGGGGAGGGCAGGAGCCATCACAGGAGAGGGAACACAGGGGTGGGCATGCAGTATTCTAGTATCATCTTGGGCTCCTCTCCTGCACAAGACAACGAGAAGACAGGCTCTCTGTCCAAAATGCCATCCCCCACTGTGATGTACAGTACTTACAGGAGATACTCCGAGAGAACTGATTGAACTGATTGTCCTCCATACTTTGTTAATCAGTGTGGGTGCGATTGTGCGATTTCTTTATTTTCTTACATTATAGACTGCATGTTTGAAGAACCGAGGTTTGCTTACAATTCAGTGACAGTAATTACGCTCTGTGAAGAGAACCACGTGCTGCCTCGGTGTAATCAGGGGTGTAATCTGGCCGAGTCTCGGATGTTTGGGGCCCTGGGTAGAAATGGAACGTGTGACTCAGACAAAACAGAAGTCCTCATCTTAGGTAAATCCCCCTCTGCATGGGACGACTCCTGGTGGCCGGAAGCCCTCGGAAATGCACCCAACCCGACAGACCACGCACGGAACCTTGGCGTCATCCTGGATTCTTCACTCTCAATGAACAGACAAGTCAACGCCGTATCCTCTTCCTGCTTTAACATTCTTCGCATGCTCAGAAAAACATTTCGCTGGATCCCTTCCGAAACAAGGAAAACAGTCACCCACGCTCTAGTCACGAGCCGACTGGACTACGGAAACACCCTCTACGCAGGTACCACCGCTAAACTCCAGAAGAAACTACAACGAATCCAAAACGCCTCAGCCAGGCTCATATTAGACATCCCACGCAACGAACACATCTCTGGTCACCTTAAAGACCTCCACTGGCTACCCGTCAATAAGAGGATCACTTTCCGACTGCTTACCCACGCACACAAATCACTCTACGACATCGGACCAGATTGCCTCAACTCTCGACTATCCTTCTACACCCCCTCCCGCCAACTTCGCTCTTCCAGCCAAGCCTTCGCCACTGTACCTCGCATCAACAAGACCACCATGGGAGGCAGATCCTTCTCATACCTGGCTGCCAAAACATGGAACTCACTCCCCGCTTACCTTCGCCTCACCCAGAATCACCTAGCGTTCAGAAAGCAGCTTAAAACGTGGATATTTGACAAATAACCCACCTCCCCTTCCTAAGCGCCTTGAAACCCTCTGGGTATGTAGTGCGCTATATAAATGTTATGACTTGACTTGACTTGACTGAGCCCCCCTCTAAATAGCAGAGACATGACACATTCAGGGCTGTTTGCATGTGAATAGATGTCGCTGCTCCTGAACCGGCAGCCCCTCCCTCTCAGTCACCTTCAAGCTCCTCTTAACAGGTCATCAAGGGCTGGAGGTGTGAGGGTTGCCATCCCGCTGTGCCTCGCCAATGCTGCGGGGCATCTAAGGAGCTTTGGTGCAACATCCGAGTGAAGAAGGGAGGTGGGTGCAAGCTGTGCCGGCTTTAGGGTGAGGCAACCGGTGCCCTGTAAAAATGACGGACAAATGGCGTCCGTTAGAGATCCCTTCACGGACAACGGACAGACAGCCGAAATTACGGAGTGTCCGTGAAATTTACGGACGGTTGGTCACCCTATCCACAGCCCGGTCCTCCTCGTTCTGCTGTAAAGACAACCATGGTGTGTCTTTGTGTCTTGAATCTGCCCCTTTATTGGGGGTTTGCAGAGCAGCTCTTTGCCAGGGGCTCCTATCAGAGCGATATTATCTTATGGTCACCAGGAGGTTCGCAGAGTGCCCCCTTGTATTCGCCTTGACCCCTACCCCCTGTGTGACCTACCCAAACTTTCAGCGTCATTACCGTGACATTTCAACCACAATAAGCAACTGCATCCTACTGCTCGAGACTCTAAGAGGTCTCACGCCTGCTGCAAAGTGCCATAGATGAAAGGTCGCTGGGCTGTGAGAGACGACCCCCGGCGTGGGGCCCGAGCCTGGCAAGAGATGAAGGAGGAATGAAACACAACTCTATGGCGGCTCGGAAACCACAGGCCCACCTCATTGGAGCGGACACTAGAGGATGAACCTCCGCCTGGAGATGCGGGGTGGGGGGGTGGGGTGGCGGGTGGGGGGTTAGAGCTGGTGGGCTCCTTGCTCGTGCATGCCACTTGTTTATATCCTAGTAGGACAGCTCGCAGTTTTAACCTGCACCCACGTCCCTTTTTCCGCCTCTCACGCACTTTTGCTATTGTGAAGCCTTTCACACCGTCGCCACGTGGGTGGTGCACACCCATAAAAACGTACCCCACCCACAGGCCTGCATCGGCCTACCCGTGTGCCCCCTCTCCCGCGCCCTCTGCATTTCGCGAAGTCTTTGCGCCCTGTATAGCGCCTCACATCCCCCTCCCCCCCCCGCCAGACAGCCCGTCACCCCGAATCACCCGGGCCCAGCCTGCGCGCTCACCAGTGCCCGTCTCGTATCTCTCTCTATTCGCTCCTTTTACTGTCTCTTATATCAGTTCCGCCTCCTTCATTGATCGCTCCGACCCCTTCGGGTAATATCAAATCGCGGTCTATCATCGCATCATTAAAACCAGCGACTCTTCCTGGCAGCACTGCTTCCGACTTTCACTTATCGCCCTCGCCCCGTCGATGCCAGGAGTAGGATCCTCGCTCTTTGAGAGGCAGAGGTCTGCCACCTGAGCCCCCTAACTACCCACTTGCTCCGTAGCCATCCGTACCCCCGTTGCGCTCACCCATGCCTCCTTATTTGACTACCAGGGGGGGGGGTCCTGATCTCCTTGCCGGCACTTCTCAAGCTCCCTGCACCCTTGCCCCCCCCCCCCAACCCCCGCCTCCCTTACCCGCTGCCCCCTGCCATGCCTGGTGGAGCCGGCTCCTCCCCCCTCCCCCCTAGTACCATCGGCGGCCCCCCCCTGCTCTCCTCATCTTACAAATTCCTTTCCTGTGATGACTCCCTCTTTCCCGTCTCTGCCCCCTCCGCCGTATCCTCCCCAGCTGCCTGCGTTGGTGCCCCCTCTTGCTCCCGACCAGAACTGCGCATTCACAACCTCCCCTGCTCTCCCTCCCAACACCCCACAAGCGGGCACCCTTTCCCTGCCACTCGACCCCCCCGCAAGGAATGCCCCCCGCACACAAGACCAGTCACTCAACAGCTGATGGCGAGCAAACTGTTACTCGCACAGCCCGGGCTGTGCCCACACCTTGAGAAACCAGCGGTGGTGCCCTGGCATGCCAAAAGGGGCACCGTGCCACGTGTGCCCTCAGGCACGCTCGCCCTCTTCAAAAGAAATCAACTCTGCACCCTCAGACGGCAGACGGCAGCATGACTCCAAACCCCAGCACACAGAAACGCTCCCGGGCACAGAAAAAACAGCACTTCTCTGCAAAACACCACCTATCACAGGAGGAACTGGTGCAACAAGCACCAGCAAAGTCAACAGGCCTGGCACCAATGTGCTGCTGCATGCAAGTACCGGGCCGCGCAAACGCTGCTCAGCACAACAAAGCCAGACATCCTTGGGCCGCCACAGCCGGGAGAAAAGCCAGTAAAAAACACTTCAAAAGGATGATCGATCCTCTGGAGAGAATGCTCTAGGAGTTAACCAACTGGATGTGACACACAGGGTGGCAGTGCATCGAAAGACAACAACTGCCATGCATCTAGTAGAGCAACGTGCAACATCTCCCCGGCCAAGCCTCTCCGTGGAAGTCCCCCCGCCGACCCTCTCATCGGCCAACCCTCTCCGTGGAAGTCCCCCCGCCGACACTCTCCCCGGCCAAGCCGCCCCCCCCAGCACTCTGACGCTCTGCCCCATCGCTCCCCATGCCACAGTCCCGCAGAACGCCGCCTCGCCCTCCGCTGTGTATGGGCCCAACCCCCACTGTCCCGTGCCACCAAAGCCCGCGCTACGGACCCCAGCGCCCCCCCCCCCCCCCCACAGAAGTACCCTTGCCCCGTCCACCGCTTGTTGACATTGCGGGAGTCTCCACTTGTTGCTCCCGCCCCTCCTTCCATTTCACAATATTGCAGACTCTCTCATGGCATCCCTTCCCCCACTTGTTCATCTGCGCCCCCAGCCCCCCCACCCTTGCTACCCACACATTCTCCTCTGTATCCACTACACTGCAGGCCCACCCCAGATCCATCCCTCCCTCCCCTCGCCTCACCTCGCACTTTGTCGACGCCGCACCTCTTCTCCTGCCAAAATTCCCCGGAGAAAGAGGGCCTTGTGCCCGGTGCCCCCCTTAAATAGCCCTTACCTCCCTCCCACATTCCTACCTTAAATTTATGGCTGAGCTGGCCCAGCCCCAATGCTTGGTGGGCCCGCTCTTTCTCTTTCCCTGCTTTTGCTCCCCTTATCTCCCGCCAATCATTGGTGCTCGGGCTCTGCCTCCCGGGGGTGGCCTCCACTGAGACCCCCGGTCCAGCCACTGTCCCCCTCCCCCTGGGGAGTGGGGGGGCCGAACCAAGGGGCATATTACTTCCACCCTCTGTAGCCTCCACTGAGACCCCCGGTCCAGCCACTGTCCCCCTCCCCCACAGGGGAGAGGGGGGGCCGAACCAAGGGGCTCTTATCAGAGCGATATTATCTTATGGTCACCAGGAGGTTCACAAACTGCCCCCTAGTGAGCCCCCGTGTGTGGTGTGGCACCTCTGCCCAGGGTCACACGGTGCGCAGGGACAAAAGGACTCTCCCACTCCACCTCCCTCCCAGGCAACGATGCAAAACCAGCCTCCTAGTCCTCTAGTCAAACACTCGCCGCCCGTGTGTAGTGTGGACCCTCTGCCCAGGGTCACACAGTGCGCAGGGACAGGAGGACTCTCGCACTCAGCTGCGCAGCGTGTAGTGCCAGCTGCATCGCTTAGGCCTCTTACCGCTGCGCAGCGTGTAGTGCCAGCTGCACCGTTTAGGCCTCTTACCGCTGCGCAGCGTGTTGTGCCAGCTGCACCGTTTAGGCCTTTTACAGCTGCGCAGCGTGTAGTGCCAGTTGCACCGTTTAGGCCTCTTACCGCTGCGCAGCGTGTAGTGCCAGCTGCACCGTTTAGGCCTTTTACAGCTGCGCAGCGTGTAGTGCCAGCTGCACCGTTTAGACCTCCTACAGCTGCGCAGCAAGTAGTGCCAGCTGCATTGTTTAGGCCTTTTACAGCTGCGCAGCAAGTAGTGCCAGCTGCTCCGTTTAGGCCTCTTACAGCTGCGCAGCGTGTAGTGCCAGCTGCACCGTTTAGGCCATCAATTAGTTGTACAGCAAGTAAAGCCAGCTGCATTGATGAGACCGTTTCACAGGTGCACATCTAGTAGTGCCCGCTGCACCTTTTAAGCAACTTTCTCCGTGGGATCAGTTCAAATTGAGTCATGACTCCTGCGGCATCAGAGGTGGTCTGAAGATGACGAGGTTGTTGTGCATTTTCTAGACATTGTTAATCAATTTGTGATCCACCCTATGCTCTTTGCCCTAACGTTAGTGTCTCACAGGAGCTTAAGGTTATATAGTAGTCTGGTGAGAACTTGGGCATACATGGCGGCTGATACCGAATTTGGTTCTATTAGCAGGCTGGTACTAAGTTCAGTGCTCTCTAATGGTCACTGGGTGGTCATTTTTATTCTGTTCTACTTTGTCTGTATTTGCTCTGTGATGGGTCCCTACTATCTGCAAATATTTCCATTGAAACTTTTATCTAGTGCCAGGGGGGCACCTCATACTCCTAGATGAAGGGCCCAACAAATTCCCACCTCACTTCCCTGACGGCCCATTAATTCGGTTATCTCACCATAAACGTTTGGATTATGCGCCCCCTTTTTGCTCTTTTATTTCTCATCACCACCGCTTTCCCAATAACTCCCCTCTCTTCCCTCCCCACCCTTCTTCGTCTCATCCTCCCAACATGGCCACCTCGCGAGTCAAGTCTGGAGCCAATTGCTACAAAATCATTTATCCTCCCGATCAGTCTAAGGCTACAATAAAACGACTGAAGCATAACACTATTGAACGTTTCCCGGACTCCCTTTTTGTTGATCAATTTTTCAATGGTTGTCTTGGGAGGCTCAAAAACGATTTCAATTTCTTCACCCACGACACCCCCTCTTGGTCCAACAGTTTTTACAATTCCCTCAACGTCACCTCCTCCTCCTCTATCCCTTATGAGAAACAACTAAAAATCTCCCCCTCTGAGTGCTTCAATGGCTACCTCACTATCTCACTCTATAACAACGGTACTGTCATGATCCAAGGCAAAGACGCCTGCCTCTCTCTCTTTGACCACCTCTTCCCCTCCTTACTCCCCTCCTCTGCAACCGGGTTTCCCCCTGTCTCTCCTTCCAGCTCCACCCATTACTCCCTTTCTCCCCCGCCGACCCCACCCCAATTCAATTGGCTGCACTCTCGAGAAACACAGGTCGGCCCTCTTCCTTACCCGCCCCAACTTACCTCATCTCCTATCCCTCCCCCCTCACAGTATGTCCCCGCCCACATTACTTCAGCTTTACCACTAGCTAATACGCTCCTCGTCCCATCTGCACTATCACGATACTCCAATCTCTTCTCCTCCCCCATACTTCTCCCTATCACCCCCCTTCGTAGTCCACCTCTCCTCCAACCCTCTCCCCCAATTAACTTTCCCTATGCTCCTCTTATCCCTCCTTCCATCTCTCCTCTCCACCCCTTCATCCCCTCGCCATTCATCCCGTCTTCGCCACTTTCCCACTGCATCTCTCTCATCCCTCCTACTTCTCCAGTACTGCTGCACTACCCCCTTCTCCCTCCTAGTAACCCCTTCCATCTCCCTCCCTCGGGCCCAGCAGGACCACTTCCCTTCCTCAACTTCCCTCTCTCTCCACCCCCCTCACTCTGCCAGATGACCGTTCCCTCACTGCCACCTCTCCTAACTGACAGGACCTCCACAACCACTGCACCTCGCTTCCCAAACCTCCTACATTCCCCTGACGCCACTCAGGCATCCCCCCTCCTACTTCCCTACCGCCGTGTTCCGCACCTTTCTCCCTCTAAATTTGTCCTTAACTCCTCTCCCTCTTGCAACACCAACAATGACAACTCTCCCTTAACGCCCAATTCACTTACTCCACCTGTGAACCCCACACCCCAACCTACCTCCTGCCCCCCCACCTCTCCCTGCCTTCCACCACCAATTCCACCCCCCCTTGTCCCAATCGAGCCACCCAACCTTCCGTGCTCTGCCTCATTCTCACTGGAAAATATGCTAGGCTCTCTGATCACCTCCATCTCCCAGCTTACAGCTGCCATTTCACTGTTATGCTCTAAGATCTCCACCCTTCCATGCACCTCTACTCCCTCCCAACTTCCCACGAGATGCACCTCGCCCCTTTACCCCAAAGCAGCCAAGCTCAACCTCTCGTCTGCAAACGTTGTTAACTCACACAAGCCCTTGAACACCACCCTTCCTCAACAGACATACCCTAGCAACCCCACTATCTACACTATTCCGACCAGCACATCTGTCAGAACAAAGCATCCACCTAAACCTTCCCGAGCACCCCCACATAAGTACAATATCCCGATCACCCTTCAGAGCCCAAGTGCCCCCGTCACCAAAACAGTTTTGACTGAGCTGCACCGTCTGCTTCACAACTGCAGATCTGCAGTAAAACACAAACTTGAAATCTCCGATACCATCACCCTTCACAAACTTGACATGCTCTTCCTCACAGAGACCTGGTTCAAAGATACCTCTCACTCTATGTTTGATCTCCTATTAACCACAGGTTATTCCATATTTAGGAATGACAGAACTGGCAACACGGGGGTAGGTGTTGCAGTCATCTTTAGAAACGCCCTCCAACTTAAGGCTTCTCCAATCAGTTCCCCCCTGACCTTTGAATGCCTTTCTCTTGAGCTTCAAGTGAAACACCATTCACCGCTCAGATTCCATATCATTTACCGCCCGCCTCGTAGTGGCCCTTTGTTTATAGAAGATCTCACTGACTTCATCAGCGACCAATACACACAAAGTGACAATCAGACCTTCGTGGGTGACTTCAATCTCCACTGGGGCGTACCGCAAGACTCCTCTGCGAACTCTCTGGCCACCTTCCTCTCTACAAACAATCTTATCAAACACTGTTCTGAATCAACACACTCTAAGGGCGCAATCCTGGACCTTGTTATTTCTAAAGCAGGCATGCTTTCTACCTCTACCCCAATCCATGTAGATTGGTCTGACCACCTCCTCATCCCATTCTCTCCTCAACTTTCCCACTCTATTACTCTTGGCCAACCCAAGAGGGCCATCTCCTGGTTCCGTGATGCCAAAAATATTGATGTCGGTCCCCTCTGTGAATCAGCTTTGCTATCACTTCCAAGGCTAGACCCGAACATAGCTGTTGACGATCTCACCTCCCAATGCCTCACAGTTCTTGCAGCTGAAATAATAATGTCGCTCCACTCAAAAGCAAAAGGACAAGGCCCACTCGCTCAGCACCTTGGTGCAACAAATCCCTTTATGAGGAAAGGAAGCAGCTAAGATTCCTGGAGAAGCAATGGAGGCAAGTGCCCTCCACTGACAATGTGGCCATGCTTCGCTCAGCAAGATCCAAGTACCACAAGCACATCTTCCTTGAGAAAGCGACGCTCTTCAAAACCCTCCTTGACTCTGCCAAAAATAGACCCAAAAAACTATTCGATCTCATCAAGATTCCGAGCTGCTCTCCCCCATCCTCCGAGGTGGAGGATTCTACAAAGAGAGCAGCGGATTTCGCTATTTTCTTCGAAGAAAAAGTGAAATCACTTGCGGATCAGGTCGCTCATCCTACCCCTCCAGAGGAGCGCACATCCTTAGCCATTTGGCAGAATTTTGACCCTATACCTGAAGATGCCCTTCTCAAGTGCATACGCGAAACAAATCCCTCCAACCATTCTCTTGACCCTATCCCCAGTGCCATTGCAATTGACTTCTATACCCACTCCCTCTCCTATTGGACCACTCTGATCAACCTCTCCCTCTGGCAAGGCTCCCTTCCTGCCTCCTTCAAAACTGGGCAGGTCACCCCTCTTCTTAAAAAACCCACTGCTGATGCGAAGGACCTCAACAACTTCCGCCCCATCACTAACCTTCCTTTCCTTGCGAAGATCAAGAAAGATGTGATGCAAAACAACTCTCTCGTCATATCAAGGACAATGATCTTCTTGACAATTGTCAGTCCGGCTTCATCCAAAACTGCAGCACTGAAACAGCCCTACTGCAAGTGGTTGATGATGCATTGAGGATTCTCGATTCGGGGGGTCCTGTCTTCTAATTCTCCTTGACCTTTCCGCAGCCTTTGACACTGTCAATCACAACACCCTCCCCAATATCCTTCAACAGAGAATGGGCATGGAGGGCACTGTGCTTAAATGGTTTGCATCCTTCCTCTCTGACAGATCCCAAATGATCAAAATAGCAAACAGTCTCTCTTCTCCTGTGGCGGTAGGTCAGGGTGTTCCTCAAGGCTCTATACTTGCACCCACATTGTTCAATCTATACTTAGAACCACTGGGAAACCTCCTAAGCAAATCCGGGATTCACTATCATCTCTATGCTGACGAAACTCAACTCTACCTCAAGGTTGCCTCCACTCATGATCTCTCCATCCTAAGTTCTACTCTGGACTCCATCCAAAACTGGATGTCAACTCATCAACTGATTCTGAATCCCTCCAAAACTGAATTCCTCCTCTTCTCCTCCTCACTCTCTCCCCCCCGGTTTAATCATGGATGGATCAGATGAATCTACTAAACAATAAACCCATCATTGTCGACAGCGCTAAATCCCTTGGAGTCATTCTAGACAAAAAACTCAATCTAACTCCCCACATCAATTCCATTGCAAAATCTGCTCGTTACTAACTGCGCCTTCTTTGGGGAATCTGACGCTTCTTCCCGGAGCAGGACCTTATAACCCTGGTGCAATCGCTGGTCCTCTCCAGACTAGACTACTGCAATTCTCTTCTTACTGGCCTCCCCAAATCTCACCTGTCCCCACTTAAGTCTGTTTTCCATTCAGCAGCTCGCTTCATTTATGGGGCGAAAAGAAGCGATCACATCACACCGTTGTTATCCACCCTCCGCTGGCTTCCCTTTGAGGCTAGAGCTATCTACAAGACCGCTTGTATCACCCACAAAGCCTTGTACTCCTCCTCTCCTCGCTACCTGGCGAATAAACTGAAACTCTCTGGAGGCTCTAGACCTTCACGCAATGCGGAGAATCTACTTCTTGAACCTCCCACTTTCAAGAAGGAGAGAACAATGGCCCAATCCTTTTCAGGCAACGCAGTGAGAATCTGGAACTCCCTTCCGCCCCAGCTCCGGACCTCCGCCTCCTCCCAGGCCTTCAAAAGGGACCTTAAAGTTCTCCTCCTCCAGAGACACCTCCTACAGTAATTCACGTCCTCTTGTTATTTGGAGGAAGACTTCCCACTACTGATATTTTCTACTTTCCATGACCATGGAAGTGCCTTCCCAGTGTATTCCTGGGGTTGGAGAATCTGCCTTTTTGCAGTATTTTCCATGTACTTGTGTTTGGTGCCCTTTTGTAACATGCACACACCACTTTGCCCCTGTAACACACAGTTTGCTACCTCTCACATGTTTTTACCTTTGATACTTGCACAAGTGCCACCTTGCCTACATAACGCTTGTTCTTGTGCCTGAGTGTACAGCACCTATTGTAGTATTATACCTGCACGCTTGTCACTTTTTCCTCTTGTGCACTTTTTACTACCTCATGTATTTTTGGTTGCTCACAATTTTTACTACCTCATGTATTTTGTTTGCTCACAATTGTCACTATTACCTTTACTACCTCATGTATTTTTGGTTGCTCACAATTTTTACTACCTCAGGTATTTTGTTTGCTCACAAATGTCACTATTACCTTATGTAACGTAACGTATGCTTTTGTAATCTGTTCTCTTGTAATGTTTCTCATTATGTTTCATTTCTGTACCTTTTGTGAAGCGCTCTGACACCTTCGGGTAAAGTCCGCGCTATACAAAAATGCATAAATAAATAAATAAAACCAGCTTCCTGGTCCTCTCGTGAGCCCCCCGTCGCCCTGTGTGCAGTCTGGATCCTCTGCCCAGGGTCACACGGTGCGCAGTGCCAGAAGGACTCTCCCACTCCACCTCCCTCCCAGGCACCGATGCAAAACCAGCCCCCTGGTCCTACCGTGAAGCCTCTGACGCCTTTGGGTAAAGTCCGCGCTATATACAAACGCATCAAATAAATAAATAAATAACCCCGGCGGGGGAGTTAGGGGTCTGAGCAGTGTTGAGTTTGAGCCCATACCTCTGTGGGGTGACGGTCGGTGTTACGGTTCCTGCCTCCCCCTGTTCTTGCATTCCTTCTTCTGAAGGCCCCCCTGGCCCGGTCCCACTGCGCAAGCGCATCGGATGGGATACTGAGCACCAAACATGTCCCGATGGAGCCTCACGTGCGCTGAGAATCTTTTATTTATTTATTTATTTATGCATTTTTATATAGCGCGGACTTTACCCGAAGGCGTCAGAGCGCTTCACAATAGGAACAGAAATGAAACATAATGAGAAACATTACAAA
This sequence comes from Lissotriton vulgaris, assembly GCF_964263255.1. Classification (NCBI taxonomy): domain Eukaryota; kingdom Metazoa; phylum Chordata; class Amphibia; order Caudata; family Salamandridae; genus Lissotriton; species Lissotriton vulgaris. The sequence continues at coordinate 14,028,904 of NC_141695.1, forward strand.
AGAACAGATTACAAAAGTAGACGTTACATTACATAAGGTAAAAGTGACAATTGTGAGCAAAAAAAAAAAACACATGAGGTAGTAAAGAGTGCAGAAGAGGAAAAAGTGACGAGTGCAGGATATAGGAGAAAACAAGGTATAGTTAGAGGTATAATACTGCAATATGAGCTAGACTCTCAGTCACAAGGACAGGCGTTAAATAGGCAAAGGAGGCCCTTGTGCAGGTATCTAAGGCAGAAACATGTGAGAGGTAGCAAACCGTGTGTTACAAGGGCCAAGTGGTGTGTGCATGTTACAAAAGGGTACCAAACACAAGTATATGGAAAATACTGCATAAAAAAGGCAGGTATTCCAACCACAAGAACACACTGGGGAAGCACTACCATGGTCATGGAGAGTAGAGTTTTCAGTAGTGGGAGGTCTTCCTTCATATAAAAGAGAGGACGTGCATTACTTTTGGAGGTGTCTCTGGAGGAGGAGAACTTTGAGGTCCCTTTCGAAGGCCTGGGAGGAGGCGGAGGTCCGGAGCTGGGGCGGTAAGGAGTTCCAGATTCTCACTGCGTTGCCTGAGAAGGATTGGGCCATCGTTCTTTCCTTCTTGAAAGTGGGAGGTTCAAGCAGTAGGTTCTCCGCATTGCGTGAAGGTCTAGAGCCTCCAGAGAGTTTCAGTTTATTTGCCAGGTAGCGGGGAGAGGAGGAGTGCAAGGCTTTGTGGGTGATGCAAGCGGTCTTGTAGATAGCTCTAGCCTCGAAGGGAAGCCAGCGGAGTGTGGATAACATCGGTGTGATGTCATCGCTTCTTTTGGCCCCATAAATGAACCGAGCTGCTGAATGGAAAACAGACTTAAGTGGGGACAGGTGAGATTTGGGGAGGCCAGTAAGAAGAGAATTGCAGTAGTCTAGTCTGGGGAGGACCAGCGATTGCACCAGGGTTAGGTCCTGCTCCGAGAAGAAGCGACGGATTCCCCAAAGAAGGCGCAGTTGGTATCGAGCAGATTTTGCAATGGAATTGATGTGGGGAGTTAGATTGAGTTTTTTGTCAAGTATGACACCAAGGGATTTTGCCCTGTCAACAATGATGGGTTTGTTGTTTAGTAGATTCATCTGATCCATCCATGATTGAATCGGGGGAGGAGAGAGTGAGGAGGAGAAGAGGATGAATTCAGTTTTGGAGGGATTCAGAATCAGTTGATGCGTTGACATCCAGTTTTGAATGGAGTCAAGAGTCGAACTTAGGATGGAGAGGTCATGAGTGGAGGCAACCTTGAGGTAGAGTTGAGTGTCGTCTGCATAGAGATGATAGTGAATCCCGGATTTGCTTAGGAGATTTCCCAGTGGTTCTAAATAGAGATTGAACAAAGTGGGTGCAAGTATAGAGCCTTGGGGAACACCTTGACCTACCGCCACAGGAGCAGAAAGACTGTTCGCTATTTTGATAATTTGAGATCTGTCCGAGAGGAACGATGCAAACCATTTAAGCACAGTGCCCTCCATGCCCATTCTCTGTTGAAGAATATTGAGGAGGGTATTGTGATTGACAGTGTCAAAGTCTGCCGACAGGTCAAGGAGGATTAGAAGACAGGATCCTCCTGAATTTAGTATCCTCAGCGCGTCATCAACCACTTGCAGTAGGGCTGTTTCAGTGCTGCAGTTTTGGATGAATCCGGATTGACAGTTGTCAAGAAGATCATTGTCCTTGATATGACGATAGAGTTGTTTTGCTACACATCTTTCTGTGATCTTCGCAAGAAAGGGAAGTGTAATAATCCAAGGGAGGCAGTTCAGTAGATGAAGATAGATTTATTAGATGGCATAACAGAAATAGCCAACCAGTTAAGTCATAGTGTTAGCTAGAGTGATTCCCTAGTGGAATGCACCCAGTGAACACAGCAGGATTCTAAGAATACATAGAAGTAACATTTAAAGGAACATGGCATAAAATGCAGCACAAGAAGAAATAAAACAAACCTAGAATATTACATCATCTCCTTTTCTTAAAAGAATAAATTATAATGAAAGAAAGAAAACACAAGAGAAAAGAAAAGGAAAGCAGAAAGAAATACAGTCTAATTTCAAAAATCCATTTGCAAATTTACTCTCTAAATCTCAAAGGTCTATTTACAATGCGAGAGCTCTTCCTGGTACCTGTGTCAGCGGAGGAAGACTTGTTGAGTACAGAATTATTGGAGGATTTTTCAGAAACATGTGAGGATGTATTAGCCTTAGAGGGAACACCAGAGTCACTGACAATTTTTGCAACTCTATTAAGATTCCACCAGAAACCTCCTTCAACTTGTATGGCATTACCTGTAACTTTAACAACTTTTACAGGAGGTCCAAACTTGCTTTCCCCTTTGCTGACATGCCCAGACTTCCTAATCCGCACACAATCACCAACTTCCAAAACACTCTCTTTCGTTCCTTTCCTTACATCAAAATATTCCTTTTGTTTGGACTGGGCAAGCAAGACATTACTTTTAACAATGGACATGAGACTTGAAGCATCTGAACTGGACTTAATCCATTTGGACATCCACCCAGGACAAAATGAAGTGTTAGGCTTCCGACCTCTCATTAACTCAAAAGGAGAGATCTTAGTGGAGGAGTGAGGAGTGGTCCTGTAAAAGCAAATCATGCTCTTCAAAGCTCTACTGACCTCAACATTGCTACTTCTAGCCCACTTTACACAATCGCCAACAACCCTGTTCATCCACTCAACAAGGCCATTCCCTTGAGGATGATAGAGGGAACTCTTGACATGCTTGACCCCAGACTTGAAGAGAAATTCGACAAACTCATGGCTCACAAATTGCTTCCCATTGTCGAAAACCAACACTTCAGGAAAACCTTCCCTGCTCCACACATCCCATAGAAATTCAATAACACTTTTAGTATCAGCGTCTTTAGTTAGCCAAAACTCAGGCCATTTGGAAGCATAATCAACTAAAACCAAGATGAACCTGAAACACCCACTAAGCATAGAGTAAGGGCCCATGATATCAATACCCAGTTTAGCCCAAGGATGATCTGGACATTCAACTGGCATAAGAGGGGGAACCCAAGTCTTGAGACTCTTATCAGAAGATTTACATATACAACATTCCGCAACAAAAAGATCAATATCTGAATCCATGGCAGGCCACCAGAACATCTCGTGAATTCTTCGTTTAGTGAGAGAACAACCTAAATGACCCTCATGAGCTTTGACAATGATGTCTTTTCTAAAAGCAAAAGGAGGGATAATTTTGTCATTGCGTAATAAAATACCGTCCTCAATGGAAATCTCATGCCCAACTTTAGAATAGGGTTGAAGAGAAGCAGACAACACTTTTTCACGTGGCCAACCCATTTTAACAAAGTTGCAAACATCTTGAAGAATACTATCTTTTTCAAAAGCCTTTCTCCACTCAACTTCAGAACAAACTTGTAACTCAGGAATATCTACACAAGCAACTAAGCAATCATCACAATCCTCATCAATAAGATTTGAAAATGGGATGTCGACATCGTCGTCACACACAGCAGGAGGAAAACGGGACAAGAAATCAGCCCTTACGTTTTTTCCCCCGGCAAAATGATCTCATAAATCAGGACCCCACTCACAGACGTGGGCACCTCCTGGATCCCATCTTTGGAAATTACTGCAGAGTACAATCCTCCATCCCGTTCCCGGTCCCCTGGTCCGATCATTTTGTCATTCCTTTTTGCATTCAGTCATCCGAGGATGACTCAAAAATAGTTTCTGAGCAGCGGTACCCGCGGCGGAAATGGAAATCCTTTTCTCAGGCTACCTTCAATGAACTTCTCACAATAGGAGGTCCGATAGGAGGCATGGACTGTGAAACTGCGTACAGTCACCTACAGACCCGCATTTTAGGAGCCCTTGATAAAACCGCTCCTATTCGTAATGGGAGTAAGCCCAAAAACATGAGGAAAACTACTTCGTGGTATTCTCCTGAACTTCAAACGCTCAAATCTGGCTGCAAAAAGCTGGAACGTGAGTGGCGTGTTAATTTTTGCCCAATGATTAAGGTACAATATAAAAAATGCAAAGGGAGTATTACAGAGAAGTTCGCATCTCCAAAGCCGCCCATTATAAAAATCGGATCGATGAGGCAGAGAACTCTTCTAAGGAGCTTTTTAAAATCTATAAGGAGATCTCTGTACTCTCAAATGATAATAGGTCCTCTAGCGACTCAGTGGAAACCTGCAATAGTATCGCGAAATATTTCTCTGGAAAAATCTCGGACATCTATGCAAATTTCTCTGGAAGCCTGACCGCTAGCCATGATCTCAGGGTAGACAGAGAGGTCAGTCCCACGGAGTCAGGTTTACATAGCTTTGTGTTCCCGCCACCTGATGTATTGGTAAAAGTATGCAAAGGTGTTAAATCGGGCTCCCCTCGAGATCCGGCCCCTCCTAAAGTACTGAATGCTAGTTTAGAAGTACTGGAGCCCTATTTCAGACACATCATCCAACTATCGTTTTCTTCGGCCTCCCTTCCGGGAGACTGGAAGAAGGCTATAGCGCTGCCAATAAAAAAGAAACCTAATGTTAGCCAGGACCTTCTAGAGAACTTAAGACCGATTTCCCTCCTACCTTTCCTTGCTAAAGTGACTGAAAAAATAGCCAATACACAGCTCATGGATCACTTAGAAGCTAATAAAGCATTGCACAGCTCCCAATCTGGCTTCCGGAAGAACTACTCGACCGAGACGGCCCTCTTGCGAGCGACCGAGACTCTGCGGATTGGAGCGGATGAAGGTCATACTATGGCTCTCATTATGCTGGACCTCAGCGCTGCGTTCGACACTGTGGCCCATTCCATCTTGCTACAGTGTGTGAGCAGTGCTGGGGTCACCAAGGCGGCACTGGGTTGGCTTAAAGCCTTCCTATCTGACCGCAGCTTCCAGGTTCAGAGAGGCATGTTTCTTTCAGATAGCATAGCCTTAGAACAGGGGGTGCCCCAGGGCTCTGCCCTGAGCCCCACCCTGTTCAACCTGTATATGGCCCCATTGGCAGATGTGGTCCAATCATACGGCATAGAATTAGTATCTTATGCCGATGATACTCAACTGCTCATCTCCCTATCACAGACACCCACTTTAGCAGCAGCCAATTCAAAGCCTGCATGCAGGAGCTTGCAGGCTGGATGAACCAACACTGCCTGAAGCTAAATGGCTCAAAAACTGAGGTTCTAGTGATAGGGGGAAAGGATACCAGTTGGACTCAGGAATGGTGGCCTCCTTGCCTTGGCCCTACACCTATCCCTGGCAGGGAGGCAAAAAATCTGGGGGTCTGGGTGGATCCCAAACTCTCTTTTGAGAACCACGTTAACAAAGTTGCAGGGAAATGCTTTGGGATAATGAAGACCTTAAACCGCACGCTGGACCTTCTGCCCCTGGAGGCTAGACGCACCATGACCCAAGCATTAGTCACCTCCCGCATTGATTATGCTAACGTATTGCTACTAGGGACTACTGAGAAGAACCTAAGGCGGCTCCAGGTGTTACAAAATACGGCAGCACGACTGGTTCTCAGACTCCCCAAAAGAACGGCATCTAAACCCACTCTATCTGCCCTTCATTGGCTTCCTATAAAAAAAAGGATCCTGTTTAAAGCACTTTTAATTTGCTATAGGATAACCGTTTTGAAAGCCCCTGAATATCTGATGGACCTAGCCATCCCTTATCAGCCCAACAGAGCACTTCGCTCCATGGGCATGGGTCTTTTGAAAGTACCTCGTATAAAGAAGGCCAGAATGGGAGGACGCTCCTTCCGAGTGTTAGCAGCCAACCAATGGAACACTCTTCCTACCACAATTAGACTGGCCAAGACTGAAACTATATTTAGGAAGCTTCTAAAAACACATTTGTTCACCCAGTAGACTGGTCATTGCCTTCTGCCTCTCTCTCCATAGCGCGGGGACACGCCGGGATGGCGTCACCAAGCGCTTTATAAGCCCCTTTATTATTATTATTATTATTATTATTATAATATGCACAACATCAAAATTGTATTGTAAGAGCCTGGTGACCATTCTTAAAATCCTGGGTTTACAACACTTAGTAAGGCCACCCCCCAAGATGTTGACCAAAGGTTTGTGGTCGGTTTGAAGTAAAAAACGCCTACCCCAAATGAACGGTCTGAATTTCTCAATGGCCCAGGTGCAAGCCAAAAGCTCCTTCTCTATCACAGAGTATTGAATCTCAGCCGATCTCAACACTCTGGAAGCAAAACTGATGGTTCTTTCCACACCACCTTCGCTTTGCGTTAAAGTGGCCCCAAGACCGACACAACTTGCATCAACGGTAAGGCAACAAGGCAAAGCAGGATCAAAGGGTTTAAGTACAGAATCAGACGTCAGGGAAACCTTCACTTCTTCAAAAGCTTTGACACAATCTTCACACCAAACAAATTTGACGCCCTTTTTCAACAAATTACTAATAGGACGTACAATGGTCGCATAATGGGGAATAAACCTAGAGTAGTATTCACAAATACCCAGAAGAGACTTAACTCCAGTTTTATCAGACGGAGTTGGAGCTTTAGAGATGGCGTCTAAGAGTCCAGGTCTAGGCTTAATTCCGTCTTGTGTCAAAATGTGGCCAAGATACTCAACTTCAGTACACATAAATTTGCATTTTTCAAGTTTCAAAACAACACCATGATCTTGAAATAAACTAAGAACATTATCCAGAACAAAATCATGAGAACCCACATCTTTGCCAAAGATCAAAACGTCATCTTGGAAGACCGTTACACCCTTAACGCCTTGCAAAATATTACCCATAACTCTCTGAAAGACCGAAGCGGCCGACGCTAGACCAAAAGGCATACGTCTATACTGAAAAGTACCCAAAGGGGAAATGAAAGCAGTGATGTGACGGGAATCGGGATGTAGCTCAACCTGGTGGTAGGCACTGGCTAAATCTAGTTTGGTGAAAAACTTTGCCCCTTTGGTAGCTGCAAAGAGATCGTTAATACGGGGAAGAGGATGAGAATCTACCCAAATCTCTTTGTTGACTGAGCGAAGGTCAACACAGACCCTAAGTTTGCCATCCCTCTTACGGGCTACGACTAAAGGCGAAAGCCAAAGAGAGGATTCAGTAGGTTCAATCACACCATTCTCACATAACATCTCAAGTTCTTTCTTCAAATCATCTCTGACGCTGAAAGGCACACCCCTAAGTTTGTGTTTAACAGGTGTTGACCCTTCTTTAACAATTATCTTGTGCTTGAATCCTTTTATTTTGCCCAATTTTGAACTAAAAACAGAGGGAAATTTGCATTTGAGCATTTCTAAATATTCAGAACAGGTAGCAATAAAAACTTGTTCCCTCGCACCAGGTTTAAGTGTCATTCCAAAAAGACCTTGATGGAACCAACCTAATATATTGAGTCCTTTAATAGCAACGTAAATTTTCCCTCTAATCTTCCTTCCCTGAAAACATAAGATGTCTTCAAAGAAGCCAAGGAGACTAATCTTCCTTCCTTCGTAAGACACAGGAGCACGGTCTGGCGGAAGAAGAGGACGGGTGTTATTCCATGTAATGTCAAATAAACCCTTATCAATCATGGTGATTTTAGCACCGGAGTCTACAAGCAGTTTCAAAATTTTATCACCAACAGCCACATCAATAATGGGGTCAACACAGGAATCAGGATCACCTTCAATTATTGATTCATCAGGAAAATCAGAGACAACTCCAATAGTTATCTCAGAATCTGAAGAAGAATCAGAATCCACAACACCCACAACAGGTTTATCAAAACTTTTCTTGTTTTTCAATTTTAAGCAGACCTTAGCAAAATGTCCCAACTTTTTACAATAGTTGCACAAAACGTTGGAAGCAGGACAAGAAGAACCTTTAAGGTGTTGAGAGTTGCCACACCTTATGCACATTTGAGAGGACACAGCTTTATTCCAAACTTTACCTTTAGTGAGATTCGGTATAGATTTTTTTTAATTGAACCTAGAAGAAGAATTTAAACTTAAGGCATTTATAGGTTCAACAACTTTGTCCTCAAGTTCTTTGAGAGAAACCATGGATGTTTCTACACTTTTAGCTAATTTAATAGTGTCGTCAAGAGACGGATCACTCAATGCTAATAACTTTTGTCTGATGTTCTTATCCTTGCAATGACACACAAACCGGTCCCTTATAAGTTGTTCATTGAAGTTTTCAAATTTACATTCAGACGCTAATCTACGTAAGATAGAGATATAGGTATCAATATCTTCAGAATCGGCTTGTTTTCTCTTAAAGAAAGTGTGTCTACGAACCATAAGATTAGGTTGTTTATCGAAACGTATTTTAAGTTTCTGAATAGTGTCACTATATTCATCAGAAACAACGCCTTCAGTAACAGGTAGATCAGGGAGATGTTTGTAAACAGACCTGCCCTCAAAGCCTAGGGAATGTAGGAGAAGACATTTTTTCCTCTCAGGGCGAAATCTAGATGCTCCAATAGCTCCTAGATAATTCTCAAAAGCATCATGCCAAATTTCCCACCTTATAGAAGGTTCGCCAGGAGTTTCCAGAAAAGCTGGAGGTGGATTAACTGACTGTAGAGTAGAAATAACTTGAAATATAATTGAAATTGCCAATAAAATCAATAATATCAATAAAGTAATGCATACAGTATGAACAGCAAAATATGTAATATTAAACAAAAGTTGTGTACAATAATATTGAGGGTAAAAAAAAAAAAAAAAAAAAAGCTGTGCGCATCAGCGTTAGATATGAGCACAAGTGTCAAATAAATAGTATAAAGGTAAAATAAACAGTACTTTGTGCTTGTAATTTAAACAAGAAGAGCTGTGCGCATCAGCGAAGACACGAGAAGAGCTGCGCACATAAATAAGCTGTGGTTAAGATTAGTAACTTGAAAACGAGAGCTGTGCGCATCAGCGAAGAATTGGTTGCTAAGCAATGAATGCTGTGCGCATCAGCGGTGAATGCGCGAAGAATGTAAACAAGAGCTGTGCGCATCAGCGAAGAATTGGTTGCTAAGCAATGACCGCTGTGCGCATCAGCGGTGAATGCGCGATGAATGTTTAGTACGTCATAAAGACGAGTGGGTGGACCAATCCAGGAAGTCAAAGCATTCATCCAATGTAAAGACAAAAGAGAAGACGTAGGGAGATGATGTACGTCGCTCTTCACTAACGTTGATAACGTGATGACATGAAGGCTTGTATAGACGTAACAGGACTCCACATGGAAACAGAATGCAGGAGATCAGAACTTTAGTCACAGAAAGGCTCGAGGTATGAAATGTTATTTTTTGAATTGACAACGGTCAAAGCCAAGGCAGAGCAAGAGTATCAGGAAAAAAAAATAAAGTAAAAGTCCGAGTAACCACATGTAAAAGGGTTATGATGAGTAAGACAGATAAATAAGCATAAATAGTCTTACAGTTTTGAAGACGTCTTTGTTTGAAGTCGGTTGGTTTAGTTCATCAAAGGATGTGTTTCTCGAGAATCCTTCCTGATATCTCCGTATTTGTAGGAATTCAGTGTTTGATAATTCAGTATTAGTAGAAATATACCTCCGTATTTGCAGAGAGCCCGTTAGTGATGATTCCGTGTTGAAGTAGAAAATGCCGACTCGATCCTTAAAGTGACGGGTGGTCAACAGTAAACAGGAACGAAGTTCTATCTCTTGATGGCCAGACCCAAGGAGATTACACAGCACGCATCGTCGCCAATAAATTTATGTAATAATCCAAGGGAGGCAGTTCAGTAGATGAAGATAGATTTATTAGATGGCATAACAGAAATAGCCAACCAGTTAAGTCATAGTGTTAGCTAGAGTGATTCCCTAGTGGAATGCACCCAGTGAACACAGCAGGATTCTAAGAATACATAGAAGTAACATGTAAAGGAACATGGCATAAAATGCAGCACAAGAAGAAATAAAACAAACCTAGCATATTACAGGAAGGTTAGTGATGGAGCGGAAGTTGTTGAGGTCCTTCGCATCAGCAGTGGGTTTTTTAAGCAGAGGGATGACCTGCCCAGTTTTGAAGGAGACAGGAAGGGAGCCTTGCCAGAGGGAGAGGTTGATCAGAGTGGTCCAATAGGAGAGGGAATGGGTATAGAAGTCAATGGCACTGGGGATAGGGTCAAGAGAATGGTTGGAGGGCTTTGTTTCGCGTATGCACTTGAGAAGGGCATCCTCAGATATGGGGTCAAAGCTCTGCCAAATGGCTAAGGATTTGGGCTCCTCTGGAGGGGTAGGATGAGCGACCTGATCCACAAGTGATTTCACTTTTTCATTGAAGAGCATAGTGAAATCCGCTGCTCTCTTAGTCGAATCCTCCACCTCGGAGGATGGGGGAGAGCAGCTAGGAGTCTTGATGAGATCAAAAAGTTTTTTGGGTCTATTTTTAGCAGAGTCAAGGAGGGTTTTGAAGTGCGCCGCTTTCTTAAGGAAGATGTGTTTGTGATACTTGGATCTTGCTGAGCGAAGCATGGCCACATTGTCAGTGGAGGGCACTTGCCTCCATTGTTTCTCCAGGAATCTTAGCTGCTTCCTTTCCTCATAAAGGGATTTGTTGCACCAAGGTGCTGAGGGAGTGGGCCTTGTCCTTTTGCTTTTGAGTGGAGCGACATTATTAATTTCTGCTGCAAGAACTGTGAGGCATTGGGAGGTGAGATCGTCAACAGCTAGATTCGGGTCTAGCCTTGGAAGTGATAACAAAGCTGATTCACAGAGGGGACCGACATCAATATTTTTGGCCTCACGGAACCAGGAGATGGCCCTCTTTGGTTGGCCAAGAGTTATAGAGTGTGAAAGTTGAAGAGAGAATGGGACGAGGAGGTGGTCAGACCAATCTACATGAATTGGGGTAGTGGTAGAAAGCATGCCTGCTTTAGAAATAACAAGGTCCAGGACTGCGCCCTTAGAGTGTGTTGATTCAGAACAGTGTTGAATAAGATCGTTTGCAGAGAGGAAGGAGGCCAGTGAGTTCGCAGAGGAGTCTTGCGGTACGCCCCAGTGGAGATTGAAGTCACCCACGAAGGTCTGATTGACACTTTGCGAGTATTGGTCGCTGATGAAGTCAGTGAGATCTTCCATAAACGAGGGGCCACTACGGGGCGGGCGGTAAATGACATGGAATCTGAGGGGTGAACGGTGTTGCAGTTGGAGCTCAAGAGAAAGGCATTCAAAGGTGTCGGAGGAGCTGATAGGAGAAGCCTTAAGTTGGAGGGTGTTTCTAAAGATGACTGCAACACCTCCCCCGTGTTGTTGTCAGTTCTGTCATTCTTCAATATAGAATAGCCTGTGGGTAATAGGAGATCAAAAATAGAGTGAGAGGTATCTTTGAACCAGGTCTCTGTGAGGAAGAGCATGTCAATATTGTAAAGGGTGATGGTATCGGCGATTTCGAGTTTGTGTTTTACTTTAGATCTGCAGTTGTGAAGCATACAGCGCAGCTCAGTCAAGACTGTTTTGGTGACGGGGGCACTTGGGCTCTGAAGGGTGATGGGGATATTGTACTTATGCGGAGGCGCTCGGGAGGGTTTAGGTGGATGCTTAGTTCTGACAGAGGTGATGGTCGGAATATTATAGATAGTGGGGTTGCTAGGGTATGCCGGATGAAGAGGGGAGGCGTTCAAGGGCTTGTGTGAGTTAACTAAGTTTGAAGACGATTGGTTGAGCTTGGCTGTATTGGGGGGAGGGGGTGAGGTGCATCTTGTGGGAAGTTGGGAAGGAGTAGTGGTGCATGGAAGGGTGGAAATCTTAGAGCATAAAAGTGCAACGGCAGCTGTAAGCTGGGAGATGGAGGTGATAAGAGAGCCTAGCATATTTTCCAGTGAGAATGAGGCAGAGCACGGGTGGTTGGGTGGCTCGATTGAAACAAGAGGGGGTGGAACTGGTGGTGGAAGGCAGGGAGAGGTTGGGGGACCAGAGGTATGTTGGGGTGTGGTGTTCACAGGTGGGGAAAGGTGGAGGTTGAGAGCGGGAGATTTTGAGTAGGAGGTTAAGGGGGAGTTGTCCTTGTTGGTGTTGCAAGAGGGAGAGGAGTTAAGGACAAATTTAGAGGGAGAAGAGTGCGGAACATGGCGGTAGAGGAGAAGGAGAGGGGAGGCCTGTGTGGAGTCATGGGAATGTGGGAGGTTTGGGAGGAAGAGAGGTGCGGTGGTTGTGGAGGTCCTGTCAGTTAGGAGAGGCGGATGTGAGGGAACGGGCATCTGGACGAGTGAGGGGGGTTGAGAGCAAGGGAAGTTGAGGAAAGGAAGTGGTCCTTTTGGGCTTGAGGGAGGGAAATGGAAGGGGTTACTAGGAGGGGAACGGGAGTAGTGCAGCAGTACTGGAGGAGTAGGAGGAAGGAGAGAAATGCAGTGGGATTGTGGGGAAAACGGGTTGAATAACGAAGGGATGGAAGGAGGGATATGGGGAGCATATGGAAAGTTCATTGGGGGAGAGGGTTGGAGGAGAGGTGGACTAAGAAGGGGGGTAATGGGGAGGAAAATGGGGGAGGAGAGGAGATTGGAGTATCGGGATGGTGAAGATGGGACGAGGAGCGTATTAGCTAGTGGTAAAGCTGAAGTAATGTAGGAGGGGACATACTGTGAGGGGGGAGGTATAGGAGAGGAGGTCACAAGGGAGGGGGAGGGACGAGGGCCGACCTGTGCTTCTCGAGAATGCTGCCAATTGGAGTGGGGTGGGGTAGGCGGAGGAGAAAGGGAGTAATGTGTGGAGCTGGAAGGAGAGACAGAGGGAAACCCGGTTGCAGAGGAGGGGAGTAAGGAGGGGAAGAGGAGGTCAAAGAGCGAGAGGCAGGTGTCTTTGCCTTGGATCATGACAGTGCCTTTGTTATAGAGTGAGATAGTGAGGTAACCTTTGAAGCACGCAGAGGGGGAAATTTTTTGTTGTTTTCCATAAGGGATAGAGGAGGCGGAGGTGACGTTAAGGGAATGGTAAAAACTGTTGGACCACGAGGGGGTGTTGTGGGTGAAGAAAATGAAATCGTTTTTAAGCCTCCCAAGACCACCATTGAAAAATTGGTCAACAAAAAGGGAGTCCGGGAAACGTTCAATGGTGTTATGCTTTAGTCGTTTTATTGTAGCTTTAGTCTGGTCGGGAGGATAAATGATTCTGTAGCAGTTGGCTCCAGACTTGACTCGCGAGGTGGCCATGTTGGGAAAATGGGGCGGAGGAGGGTGGGGGGAAGATGAGAGGAGTGTTGCTGGGAAAGCGGAGGTGAGGAGAAGTAAAAGGGCAAAAAGGGGGCGCATAATCCAGATGTTTAAGGTGCGATAACCGAGCTAAAGTGCCGTCCAGGAAGTGAGGTGGGTATTTGTTGGGCCATTCAACTAGGAGTACAAGCTGCCACCTGTCACTCGATAAAATTTACCGGGGGAATGTTTGCACATAGTAGGACCAGGGAGTCATAACTCAAATTGAACTGTCCCCGCGGAGACTGAAGGCATCAAACTCACCATTCATTCACTTCTTGTATTTTCCTGCTTTTATGTATGGATGTATATGGATGTATAGGCATTTATATAGCACACTACTTACCCGTAGGGTCCCAAGGCGCTTCGACCGCTGCGAAACCCTTCCTGGCTTCCCTGAGAGATGGTCCCTTAATGGGTATCTCCAGGGTGAGACCAGGCATCCCCGGCGGTCTGGTGGGGCCGTTAGTGAAGATGAGGCAAGCTAATGCCCAGAGTTGCCGAGTGTGATCGCTGATCAGAGTGGGCACCGAGGCGAGAGAATTATCGAGTCTGCTGACCCTGGTCCAGAAACCTGCCGCGCCGGGATTCGAACCCTGGTCCCAGGCCGTCCTCTGCTCTCGGGTCTGCCGCCTCTAACCAGTGAGCCACACTACTTCGGCCCCCGAGCGCCGGCGCGGCTCGGGGGCCTCGGAGCGCTTCATGCTACAACCGAAACATTGACACCATAAGGAGAATACCACAGAGTGTCAGCCAGGAGGAGTGAAAACCAGGAGGAGTGGAAGAAAGTAGAGCTAGACGAGCCTGGCCATTCATGAGAACCGAGCCAGGGCCGGCTCGGTTCTAACAACCCAAGTACGGGCCGAGCCCTGGAGAAAAAAAAAACGGCAGCAAAATGTGACAAAACAGCGAGTTCAGGGCACCGTTACCCTGGCCCCTCCCTACAAACCAGCCAAGTCGCACTCATCAGGGGTTAAACTAATGCAAATTAGTCATTTTCCCAATATTCCTGCATTGATTAACTGTCATCACACAATTCACAGCTCCTGGATCCAAACCACCTATGCAAAACAACACTCACAATTTCAGCACACTGTCCACGAGGAGGGAAAGTGCTCTAGTTGCCAGTGTAACTGGTGGCGCTGTCTGCACAATGTGTACTAGCAGTGGGGGCGTTCTGGTTGCCAGGGTAACTCCTGGCGCTTTCTGCACAATGTGCACCAGGAGTGTCGGTGCTCTGGTTGCCAGAGTAACTGGTGGTGCTGGTTGCCAAGGTAACTGGGAGTGATGTCTGTGCACTATTTACAAGCAGAGGGGGTGCTCTGGTTGCCAGGGTAACAGGTGGCGCTGTCTGCACACTATGCACTGGGTGCGGAGGTGTTCTGGTTGGAAGGGTAACTGGTGGTGCTCGTTGCCAGGGTAACTGGGAGTGATTTCTGCGCACTGTGTACTAGCAGAGGGGGTGTTTTGGTTGCCAGGGTAACAGGTGGCGCTGTCTGCACACTATGCACTAGGTGCGGAGGTGTTCAGGTTGCCAGGGTAACTGGTGGTGCTGTCAGTACACTGTGCACTAGGATGAAAAGTGTTCTGGTTGCCAGGGTAACTGGTGGCGCTGTCTGCACACTGTGGACTAGGAGCCAAGGCGTTCTGGTTGCCAGGTTAACTGGTGGCGCTGTGTGCACACTGTGCACTATGAGCGGAGGCGTTCCAGTTGCCAGGGTAACTGTTTCACTGCCTGCACACTGTGCACTAGGAGTGGAGGTGTTCTGGTTGCCAGGGTATCTGGTGGCGCTGTCTGCACACTGTGCACTAGGAGCGGAGGTGTTCTGGTTGCCAGGGTAACTGGTGGCGCTGTCTGCACACTGTGCTCTAGGAGCAGAGGTGTTCTGGTTGCCAGGGTAACTGGTGGCGCTGTCTGCACACTGTGCACTAGCAGCGGAGGTGTTCTGGTTGTCATAGTAACTGGTGCTGCTGTCGGCCCACAGTGTACTATGAGCAGAGGTGTTCTGGTTGGAAGGGTAACTAGTGGAGCTGGTTGCCAGGGTAACTGGGAGTGATGTCTGCACACTGTGCACCTGCAGTGGGGGTGTTCTGGTTGCCATGGTAACTGGTGGTGCTGTCTGCCCACTGTGCACTAGTACGAGAGGTGTTCTGGTTGCCAGGGTAACTGGTGGTGCTGGTTGCCAGGGTAACTGGGAGTGATGTTTGCGCACTGTGTACTAGCAGTGAGGGTGTTCTGGTTGCCAGGCTAACTGGTGGCGCTGTCTGCACACTGTGCACTAGCAGCGGATGTGTTCTGGTTGTCATAGTAACTGATGCTGCTGTCGGCACACAGTGTACTATGAGCAGAGGTGTTCTGGTTGCCAGGGTAACTGGTGGTGCTGTCTGCAAACTCTGCACTGGAGCGGAGGTGTTCTGGTTGGGAGGGTAACTGGTGGTGCTGGTTGCCAAGGTAACTGGGAGTTATGTCTGCGCACTGTGTACTAGCAGTGGGGGTGTTCTTGTTGCCAGGCTAACTGGTGGCGCTGTCTGCACACTGTGCACTAGGAGCTGAGGTGTTTTGGTTGCCAGGGATACTAGCGGGGCGGTCTGCACACTGTGCATTAGGAGCAAAGGTGTTCTGGTTGCCAGGGTAACTGGTGGTGCTGTCTGCACACTGTGCACTAGGCGCAGAGGTGTTCTAGTTGGCAGGGTAACTGGTGGTGCAGTCTGCACACTGTGCACTAGGCGCAGAGGTGTTCTGGTTGTCAGGGTAACTGGTGGTGCAGTCTGCACACTGTGCACTAGGCGCGGAGGTGTTCTGGTTGCCAGGGTAACTAGTGGTGCTGGTTGCGAGGGTAACTGGGAGTGATGTCTATGCACTGTGTACTAGCAGTGGGAGTGCCCTGGTTGCCAGGGTAATTGGTGGCGCTCTCTGCACACTGTGCACTAGGCGCTGAGGTGTTCTGGTTGCCAGGGTATCTGGTGGCGCTGTCTGCACACTGTGCACTAGGAGTGGAGGTGTGCTGGTTGCCAGGGTAACTAGTGGTGCTGGTTGCGAGGGTAATGGGAGTGATGTCTACGCACTGTGTACTAGCAGTGGGGGTGCTCTGGTTGCCAGGATAACTGGTGGCGCTTTCAGCACACTGTGCCCTAGGAGGGAAAGTGTTCTAGTTGCCAGAGTAACTGGTGGCGCTGTCTGCACACTGTGCACTAGGAGCGGAGGTGTTCTGGTTGCCAGGGTAACTGGTGGTGCTGGTTGCCAAGGTAACTGGTGGCTCTCTCTGCACACTGTGCACTAGGCGCGGAGGTGTTCTGGTTGCCAGGGTATCTGGTGGCGCTGTCTGCACACTGTGCACTAGGAGTGGAGGTGTTCTGGTTGCCAGGGTAACTGGTGGCGCTGTCTGCACACTGTGCACTAGGAGCGGAGGTGTTCTGGTTGCCAGGGTAACTGGTGGTGCTGGTTTCCGGGGTAATTGGTGGCGCTCTCTGCACACTGTGCACTAGGCGCTGAGGTGTTCTGGTTGCCAGGGTATCTGGTGGCGCTGTCTGCACACTGTGCACTAGGAGTGGAGGTGTTCTGGTTGCCAGGGTAACTAGTGGTGCTGGTTGCGAGGGTAATGGGAGTGATGTCTACGCACTGTGTACTAGCAGTGGGGGTGCTCTGGTTGCCAGGATAACTGGTGGCGCTTTCAGCACACTGTGCCCTAGGAGGGAAAGTGTTCTAGTTGCCAGAGTAACTGGTGGCGCTGTCTGCACACTGTGCACTAGGAGCGGAGGTGTTCTGGTTGCCAGGGTAACTGGTGGTGCTGGTTGCCAAGGTAACTGGTGGCTCTCTCTGCACACTGTGCACTAGGCGCGGAGGTGTTCTGGTTGCCAGGGTATCTGGTGGCGCTGTCTGCACACTGTGCACTAGGAGTGGAGGTGTTCTGGTTGCCAGGGTAGCTGGTGGCGCTGTCTGCACACTGTGCACTAGGAGCGGAGGTGTTCAGGTTGCCAGGGTAACTGGTGGTGCTGGTTTCCGGGGTAATTGGTGGCGCTCTCTGCACACTGTGCACTAGGCGCTGAGGTGTTCTGGTTGCCAGGGTATCTGGTGGCGCTGTCTGCACACTGTGCACTAGGAGTGGAGGTGTTCTGGTTGCCAGGGTAACTAGTGGTGCTGGTTGCCAGGGTAATGGGAGTGATGTCTACGCACTGTGTACTAGCAGTGGGGGTGCTCTGGTTGCCAGGATAACTGGTGGCGCTTTCAGCACACTGTGCCCTAGGAGGGAAAGTGTTCTAGTTGCCAGAGTAACTGGTGGCGCTGTCTGCACACTGTGCACTAGGAGCGGAGGTGTTCTGGTTACCAGGGTAACTAGTGCTGCTGTCAGCACACTGTGCGCTAGGAGGGAAAGTGTTCTGGTTGCCAGGGTAACTGGTGGCGCGGTCTGCACACTATGCACTGGAGCGGAGGTGTTCTGGTTGCCAGGGTAACTGGTGGTGCTGTCTGCACACTATGCACTGGAGCGGAGGAGTTCTGGTTGCAGGGTAACTGGTGGCGCTGTCTGCACACTGTGCACTGGGAGCCGAGGTGTTCTGGTTGCCAGGGTAACTAGTGGCGCTGTCGAAAAGTTCTGGGGTACGGAAAATATGTGAGGTATTTTCTAGAGTCTTATGCTGCTAAGCTGAGCTGCTGCCGGTCTCAGGGATGAAAGCGTGAGCCCAAACTGTGTGTCATGTGCTGTGAAGTCATGTGCTCTGGCCGCTGTGCCACATCTGTCCAAGTAGTGTCAGCATGTAGTTATACCTATTCGGATGAACTTTTGTTTCGAACATTGAAACTTGTGTATTGTGCTTAGGTGGTGTTATACAGGGAGTGCGAAGGTAAATTTGTGCGTATCATATCAATTCGGTATTTGTAAAGTGCAAACTATTCACTCCTACGGGTCTGATGGTGCTGGGAGTGTAAGCTGAGCTGCTGCCGGACTCGGAGACAAAGCCGCTGAACTACTGAACCCTACCAGTCTGAAACTGCTGGGTATGGAAATTAAGTGAGGTATTACCTAGAGTGTCATGCTGCTAAATGAGAAATTTCCTAGTTAGCACAAAGGAAAGTTTCAATTCTATTAAGGATGCGGAGGCGAGGATTATGCATAATCTTTCTTCACTTTATTAACAGCAATTTCAAAGGTAAAACAAAAAACACACTCCTTGAACTACATATCGCCTGAACCGTAGCGGTATCCATGGATACCAAGTAACCAATCATAGTCCATTAACCAAGTCTAAATAAGCAATCCTCCATCGTAGTCCTCCCTCTTTCGCTGCTGCAGGAAGTTAAGCCATCCACATTCTATTCCGCTTTGGGATCGGAACCTAGGAGGACAGAAAACACTATAATCTCCAGGCTCAGCAGAAACTCATAAATAAAAGGAGCAAAGTACTATCAGGTGGAAAAATCATGTAAACAAGAATGCAATCACAAATGAAAGAACAAAGAAATATATACTTGATTCAAGCAAGGCATAAAGAACAAGAACGAAAATTCAAATGTTCACTGTACAAAACTGAAATCAAACAATTATAAGACCAGTATTACACCCTGCAACGCAGAAGTAAGAATCAGAACACTCATGAAATCCAACAGACTGTCAGGGTGGGAGGCAAAGAAAATTGCCTGGGGGGAAAATCCTCGCCTCCGCGTCGTTAATAGAATTGAAAATTTCCTTCGTGCTAACTAGGAAATTTCTCAATCTATGTCAGGAAGCGGGGCGAGGATTATGCAAGTTTAAAGCTTACTTACCACCAACGCTGCAGCTTTGTGAATTGGTCTGAAAAAAACTTTTTAAAAGTGGATTCCGAAGACCAAACAGCCGCATTCATAATGTCTTCCAACCTGCCACCTACATGGACAGCCTTGGAAGCCATAGCACCCCTAGTAGAATGTGCACCATATTCCCTGACATCAATGCCGGATTCTGACATAATCCATCTGACCCATCAAGCGATGGTAGGAGCGCACACCGCCTTAAACGTTTTTTTAAAGGCAATCAACAGTTGCCTTTGTCCAGGAGGTCGAATCTCCGATGTCATATCCCCGTAGGATTTTAAGCATCTGACCACACACCATTTTGGAGAATCAGGGAAAGCAGGGTAAGTAACTGACCTTGTACTCGACTTAGTCCTCCTTGAAATGGTAAATGTAACCCCTTCCGGGGTAAAAATCCGAGCAGTAAGGTCAAGCGCTCTGAAGTCGGACGCTCTCTTGCAGGAAATAAGACAAAGGAGCATGGCTAGCTTAGCCGAGATCTCCTTTCTGGATAAAAAATCGTTATCCTGCCAAGAATTCAGCAAACAAAGAACTAAGGGGCATATTACCAACAACTAGCGATAATTTTTGTCTCTAACTTGTTTAGAGACAAAAATTATCGCCGCACATCGGCGATTTTTATCGCAGATAAACCTTGCTATTAACAAGGTTTATCGCAAATGCGATAAAAAACGGCCGAAATGCATGAATATCGCTGAAAAGTCAGCGATATTCATGCATTATCGAGCAAATGCTCTTAGCCATGTTATCCACCTCCCATTGGATAACATGGCTAAGAACTGCTCAGGGCAGGTGTTAGCTTTTGGAGATATTCCCGCTTAGCGCGAATATCTCCAAAAGTTGATAATAGGAGATAGCGATGTTAGCGACTGTTTTCAGTCTCTAACATCTTGGCACGCCCACTTTGCATCTCATTAGTGATAAATATCACTGACATGCAAAGTGGGGCCCAAGATGGTCGCTATCTCCTACTAGCTGTCGGTAACTGGTGTTAGCGACAGCTTGGTAATAGGGAGATAATTTTATCTCCGCTTTCTTGGCTTTTAAAGCCAAAAAAGCGGAGATAAACCCCCTTGATAATATGCCCCTAAGTTAACATCCAAAAGACCCGCATAACGAGGCTTGGGTGGGTGAGAAAGTCTAATACCCTTTAGAAGCTTACATACCCAGGGATGTTCGCCAGCGGGGACACCATACACCAAAGAAGACCAGCTGAAATGGCCGACCGGAAGGAATTAATGGTGCAATAAGCCAATCCCTGTTGAAAAGTTCTGCCAGGAAGTTAACAACCTCAGCAAAGCTGGCGCCCACGGGATCCAGGTGTTTCGCCACACACCAAAAAACCCATCTCCTCCAGGCGGATCGGTATCGCTTGGTAGTACCCGGGGCCCCGGCCTGTTGGATAAGGACTCAGCGTTCCTCGAAAGCGAGAAGTCAGTCCATCGTCCCCTGAAATCTTCCATGCCATGAGATGTAGATGGCCCTCGAGAACCAGAGGATGAGGCTGACCCAGGGCATCCGACAGGATTCAGTGGAACAAGGGCAGTCAAATTGGTCTGTCCCAGATCAACTCCAGAAGGGATGGAAACCAAATCTGGGCCCGCCAAATCGGGGTAATCAGGATCAGAGATGCTCGCTGTCGACGGACCTGGGCAGCAACTCTTTGGATGAACAGGAATAGGGGAAAGGCATAAGCTAGGATCCCCGACCAAACCTGAAGGAAAGCGTCCACAGCTTCCGCTCCCATATCCGGCCTCCAACTGAAAAATGGGGGATGTTGGGCATTCCATCTGGAAGCAAATAGATCCTCCAGAGTAAAACCCCAAAGGCTCGTAATCTGAAGGAAAACCGCAGGGTCCAGCCTCCAGTCGCTGGCATCCCCGAAGTGTCTGGAGTTCCAATCCGCTACACAATTTATTTATTTATTTATTTTAGCATTTGTTAAACGCGAACAATTGCCCGCAGGCGTCTTGGCGCAATTCTGATCCTCTGGGAGATATTCTGCCGTCACCGAAATCTGACGTTGAAGGCAATAATGCCAAAAATCCTTGGCAAGCTTCGCCAGGACTTTTGAGTGAGTACCTCCCAGACGGTTGATGTACTGCACTGTTGTTGTGTTGTCCATTCTGAGAAGAACACAACAGGAGACTCTGTTCGTCGTGAAGGAGCAAATGGCAAAAGAGCCCGCCAGGAGTTCCAGACAATTGATAAGAAGAAGTTCCTCCTCTGTCCATCTGTCTCCCACAGAGAGAGTTACACACTTGGCTCCCCAGCCCAGGCGACTGGCATCCGATTCTATCACCAGATCCGGACGGGACCCGAAAATCGCTCTCCCATTCCATGATTCCATGTGGTCGAACCACCAAAGAAGTTCCAAAGTTAGGGAGATCAATTCCGAATAGGTGAGGCCCCTCCGAAGATGCAAGGCCTTCAACTTCTGAAGAGCCCTGTAATGCAGAGGCCCTGGAAAAATGGCTTGCATCGAAGACGATAACAATCCCACAATCCTGGCCAACTGTCGTAAGGAGATTCTGTCTCTTAGGAGAACCTTCCGAATCTCTTTTTCGATCTTGGAAATCTTCTGAGATGGAAGATTCAAGGTTGCATCCCTCGTGTCAATGCGAAAACCCAGAAAAATCATGCTCTGTTGGGGAACAAGATCCGACTTCTGAGCCCTGATGGTTTAGCCCAGATTCTGCAGAGGGGAAACTGTAATCCGCAAGTGGAGGAGAAGCTGGTCCCTGGATTGATCCATCAAGAGGATATCGTCCAGGTAAATAATCAATCGGATGCCCTTTGTCAGGAGGTGTTCCACTACCGGTCTGAGAAGTTTGGTAAAGCACCAAGGTGCTGAGGAAACCAAAGGGAAGAGTTCTGAACTCGAATAGCTGATCCTTCCCTGGAACTGAAGGAACCTGCAATGTGGAGGAAAGATGGGGACCGACAGGTACGCATCCTTGAGATCCAAACGAACTAGCCAATCGTTTTGGAGAAGGAGGTATCTGAGAAAGTGGATCCCCTCCATGTTGAAGTTACGGTAAACCAGCCACTCGTTAAAGGACCTGAGGTTGATAACTGGTCTGAAGCCTTTTTCTTTCTTTTCTACAAGGAAAATGTTGCTTAGAACTCCTCGCGGATGGAGACGTGAAAGAGAAACTGCGCCTTTGGACAGAAGATCGTGAACTTCTTGATCTATTAGAGACTCTTCTAGGGCTGAAAAAAACACAGGACATGGACGGAAAGTTTGAATGGGAGTGCCGTAGAACTCCTTGAACCGTCTCCCACACCCAAGGCTCTGATGTGAGAGACGCCCATTCTCCTAGAAAAAGAGAAATTCTGCCCCCCAACCGAACAGGAGAGAGGAGATCTAGGCTTACCATTGTATCCTCCGGAATTGGCCTGACCTCTACCACAGCCTCTGTTCTTTCCTCTGCCACCACGGGAGGGGTAGAAGGTGCCTTAAGGGCCATCATTCCAACCGTTGTTGCGCTTGGCCTGTGCTTTGTTGGGGCCTTGATTGTATTGGCGGCCGGAAGAGCGACCCCTGCCTCATCCAGCCCAACCAAAAACCTTTTTGGGAAAGATCTTTTTCGTAGAAGCTTGTGCCTTGTCCAAGGCTGAAAAGGTGGTGACAAACTTTCCCAATTCCTTAACAAAAGGATCGCCAAAGAGGGTGCCCTGCGCCACTGATCCGGCCTCGGAAGAAGACAACTCCCCTAGTTTGGGGTCAATCTTTAACAAAAGGGGACTGGTGACGTTCAGCCGAGTGGGTGCAGTTGGCATTGCCTAAAAGGCACATAGCCCTCTGCGCCCACCCGGCGACATCATCCGTAGGGAGAGGTTGTCCAGATTCACGTGACCTTTCTGCTAACTCAATAATCTTTGTGTAATAGCAGTGGGGGTGTTCTGATTGCCAGGCTTACTGGTGGCGCTGTCTGCACACTGTGCACTAGGAGCGGAGGTGTTCTGGTTGCCAGGTTAACTGGTGGTGCTGTCTGCACACTGCGCACTAGGAGCGGAGGTGTTCTGGTTACCAGGGTAACTGATGGTGCTGTCTGCACACTGCGCACTAGGAGCGGAGGTGTTCTGGTTGCCAGAGTAACTGGTGGTGCTGTCTGCACACTGCGCACTAGGAGCGGAGGTGTTCTGGTTGCCAGGGTAACTGGTGGTGCTGTCTGCACACTGCGCACATGGAGCGGAGGTGTTCTGGTTGCCAGGGATACTAGCCGTGCAGTCTGCGCACTGTGCATTAAGAGCAAAGGTGTTCTGGTTGCCAGGGTAACTGGTGGTTCTGTCTGCACACTGTGCACTAGTCGCGGAGGTTTTCTGGTTGCCAGGGTATCTGGTAGCGCTGTCTGCACACTGTGCACTAGGAGTTGAGGTATTCTGGTTGCCAGGGTAACTAGTGGTGCTAGTTGCGAGGGTAACTAGGAGTGATGTCTACGCACTCCTAGTTACCCTCTTTCTTTAAGACCAAAATAGAAAACATCTTGGCATCCCTACCTCGGTTAGACCAAGAGACACTCTCGGTTGGTAACCTAAGGTCTCAGCCCGGGGGGCGGACAGCTGAGCTGGACTCCTTTGGACCAGTCACTGTGGACGAAGCTCTCGGGGTCCTGGCAACCGTGAAGAGTGGGTCCCCGAAAGTCCCGGTACCGATGAAACATCTGAAGCAGGTAGCCTCCACCATCGGTGGCCCAGTGACGGACCTCATAAATCTATCCTTCACCCAAGGAGTGGCTCCCCCCAGTTGGAAGGGAGCGGTAGTTAAGGCTCTCTTGAAGAAGCCCAGCCTGGATCCCGCCGACCTTGCAAACTTTAGGCCTATTTCTCTGCTCCTCCCCCTTTTCTGAATCCCCGGCCTCAGAAAGGCGGCGGAGAAACTTGTGAATAGGCGCCTATCGGGTTTTCTGGAATCCAACTCCCTTCTGGGTGAATCCCAAACGGGCTTTCGCCCGGGCCAGAGGACGGATACTACCCTGCTGGCAGTCGTGGAGAATGCCAGGAGCATTTTGGATTCAGGGGGATCGGTGGCAGTGATCCTCCTGGATCTTAGTGCGGCATTTGACAGCGTAGACCACCAGGTGTTACTCAAGCGGCTGTCGGGGTGGGGGTCACCGGTATGGCCCTGAAATGGCTTGCGTCCTTTCTGGAAGATCGGACATTTCTGGGAAGGCCACGAGAAATCAACATCGGTCCCTCTCCAGTGTGGTGTGCCTCAGGGCTCATCGTTGAGCCCCACATTGTTCAACATTTATATGGCTCCACTGGAGAGTGTAGTACTGCCACTGGGTATCAAGATCATCAGCTATGCTGATGATACCCAGTTGGTGGTAGGGCTCCCCCAGCCGGCGAACCAACCCGACCGGTTGCACACATGTTTAGCTAAGATCTTTACTTGGATGTGCAACTCTGCACTTAAACTCAACGGTTCAAAAACTGAACTGATGATGCTGGGGAACTCCCCTCCCTCTTTGTCCCCTAGTAGCTGGCCTAGCTGTCTGGGAGCGCCACCTACCCCTAAACAGGAGATTAAGAGCTTTGAGGTGTGGCTGGAGCAGGACCTGTCTTTTAAGTCACACGCAAAAAAGACCGCAGGCGTGTGCTTCGGCCTGCTCCGGTCAGCCCGGAAGATCCTACCCCTCCTCCCGATGACCACTAGGAGGTTACTAATTCAGGGGCTCATCATTTCACGGCTGGACTACAGCAATGCGCTGTTCTTGGGGGCTCCAGAATCGACTTTAAATAAATTGCAGAAAGTACAAAATGCTGCTGCCAGGCTCTTGACGGACCTTCCTAGGTGGCAGTCAGCTCGTCCCGCGCTGAAGGCGCTTCATTGGCTCCCTGTCAGAGAGAGGGTGAAGTTTAAAGCACTCTGTATGGCCCATAAAATCTTGCAGGGGAAAGGGCCACAAATCCTACAGGGTATGGTTCAATCTTACAAGGATCCCCGTGCCCTTCGCTCAGATCATCAACATCTGCTGCAAGTCCCGAGAGTAAGGAAGGCCAGGACTGGCGGTAGAAGATTTTCGGTCAATGTGGCAGCATTGTAGAATTCCCTTCCGCTGGACCTGCGCTCCGAAACGGGCACCTCTCGATTTTGTAAACTTTTAAAGACCCATTTGTTCCCTGCCTAATGCTTCTTTCTCTGCTATGGTGTGTTCCTCTGGATGAGCGCTGGGATGCCCAAGGGCAACCACGCGCTATATAAAACTCAATAATAATAATAATACCGCACTGTGTACTAGCAGTGGGGGTGCCCTGGTTGCCAGGATAACTGGTGGCGCTGTCAGCACACTGTGCACTAGGAGGGAAAGTGTTCTAGTTCCCAGAGTAACTGGTGGCACAATGTGCACTAGGAGCGGAGGTGTTTTGGTTGCCAGAGTAACTAGTGGTGCTGGTTGCCAGGGTAACTGGGAGTGATGTCTGCACACTGTGTACTAGCAGTGGGGGTGTTCTGGTTGCCAGGGATACTAGCCGTGCAGTCTGCACACTGTGCATTAAGAGCAAAGGTGTTCTGGTTGCCAGGGTAACTGGTGGTTCTGTCTGCACACTGTGCACTAGGTGCAGAGGTGTTCTTGTTGCCAGGGTACCTGGTGGCTCTGTCTGCACACTGTGCACTAGTCGCGGAGGTTTTCTGGTTGCCAGGGTATCTGGTGGCGCTGTCTGCACACTCTGCACTAGGAGTTGAGGTATTCTGGTTGCCAGGGTAACTAGTGGTGCTAGTTGCGAGGGTAACTAGGAGTGATGTCTATGCACTGTTTACTAGCAGTGGGGGGGCCCTGGTTGCCAGGATAACTGGTGGCGCTGTCAGCACACTGTGCACTAGGAGGGAAAGTGTTCTAGTTGCCAGAGTAACTGGTGGCACAATGTGCACTAGGAGCGGAGGTGTTTTGGTTGCCAGAGTAACTAGTGGTGCTGGTTGCCAGGGTAACTGGGAGTGATGTCTGCACACTGTGTACTAGCAGTGGGGGTGTTCTGGTTGCCAGGGTAAATGGTGGCACTGTCTGCACACTGTGCACTAGGAGCGGAGGTGTTCTGGTTGCCAGAGTAACTGGTGGTGCTGTCTGAACACTGTGCACTAGGCGCTGAGGTGTTCTAGTTGCCAGGGTATCTGGTGGTGCTGTCTGCACACTGTGCACTAGGAGTGGAGGTGTTCTGGTTGCCAGGGTAACTAGTGGTGCTGGTTGCGAGGGTAACTGGGAGTGATGTCTACGCACTGTGTACTAGCAGTGGAGGGTGTTCTAGTTGCCAGAGTAACTGGTGGCGCTGTCTGCACACTGTGCACTAGGAGTGGAGGTGTTCTGGTTGCCAGGGTAACTAGTGGTGCTGGTTGCGAGGGTAACTGGGTGTGATATCTACACACTGTGTACTAGCAGTGAGGGTGTTCTGGTTGCCAGGGTAACTATAAGCGCTGTCTGCACACTGTGCACTAGGACCAGAGGTGTTCTGGTTGCCAGTGTAACTAGTGGTGCTGGTTGCCAAGGTAACTGGGAGTAATGTCTGCGCACTGTGTACTAGCAGTGGTGGTGTTCTGGTTGCCAGGGTAACTGGTGGTGCAGTCTGCACACTGTGCACTAGCAGTGGTGGTGTTCTGGTTGCCAGAGTAACTGGTGGCGCTGTCTGCACACTGTGCACTAGGAGCAGAGGTGTTCTGTTTGCCAGAGTAACTAGTGGCGCTGTATGCACACAGTGCACTACGATCGGAGGTGTTCTGGTTGCCAGAGTAACTAGTGGTACTGTATGCACACAGTGCACTACGATAGAAGGTGTTCTGGTTGCCAAAGTAACTAGTGGTGCTGGGTGCAAGGGTAACTGGGAGTGATGTCTACACAATGTTTACTAGCATGAGGGTGTTCTGGTTGCCAGGGTAACTGGTGGTGCTGTCATCACACTGTGCACTAGGAGGGAAAGTGTTCTAGTTGCTAGAGTACCTGGTGGTGCTGTCTGCACACCGTGCACTAGGAGCGGAGGTGTTCTGGTTGCCAGGGTAACTGGTAGTGCTGTCTGCACACTGTGCACGAGGTGCAGATGTGTTCTGGTTGCCAGGGTAACTGGCAGCGCTGTCTGCACACTGTGCACTAGGAGCGGAGGTGTTCTGGTTGCCAGGGTAGCCAGTGGTGCTGGTTGCGAGGGTAACTAGGAGTGATGTCTACGCACTGTGTACTAGCAGTGGGGGGTGTTCTAGTTGCCAGAGTAACTGGTGGCGCTGTCTGCACACTGTGCACTAGGAGTGGAGTTGTTCTGGTTGCCAGGGTAACTAGTGGTGCTGGTTGCGAGGGTAACTGGGTGTGATATCTACACACTGTGTACTAGCAGTGAGGGTGTTCTGGTTGCCAGGGTAACTATAAGCGCTGTCTGCACACTGTGCACTAGGACCAGAGGTGTTCTGGTTGCCAGTGTAACTAGTGGTGCTGGTTGCCAAGGTAACTGGGAGTAATGTCTGCGCACTGTGTACTAGCAGTGGTGGTGTTCTGGTTGCCAGGGTAACTGGTGGTGCAGTCTGCACACTGTGCACTAGCAGTGGTGGTGTTCTGGTTGCCAGAGTAACTGGTGGCGCTGTCTGCACACTGTGCACTAGGAGCAGAGGTGTTCTGTTTGCCAGAGTAACTAGTGGCGCTGTATGCACACAGTGCTCTACGATCGGAGGTGTTCTGGTTGCCAGAGTAACTAGTGGTGCTGTATGCACACAGTGCACTACGATAGAAGGTGTTCTGGTTGCCAAAGTAACTAGTGGTGCTGGGTGCAAGGGTAACTGGGAGTGATGTCTACACAATGTTTACTAGCATGAGGGTGTTCTGGTTGCCAGGGTAACTGGTGGTGCTGTCAGCACACTGTGCACTAGGAGGGAAAGTGTTCTAGTTGCTAGAGTACCTGGTGGTGCTGTCTGCACACCGTGCACTAGGAGCGGAGATGTTCTGGTTGCCAGGGTAACTGGTAGTGCTGTCTGCACACTGTGCACGAGGTGCAGATGTGTTCTGGTTGCCAAGGTAACTGGTGGCGCTGGCTGCACATTGTGCACTAGGAGCGGAGATGTTCTGGTTGCCAGGGTAACTGGTGGTGCTGGTTTCCAAGGTAACTGGGACTGATGTCTGCGTACTGTGCACTAGGACTGGAGGTGTTCTGGTTGCCAGGGTAACTGGTGGTGCTGGTTGCCAAGGTAACTGGGAGTGATGTCTGTGTACTGTGCACTAGGAGCGGAGGTGTTCTGGTTGAAAGGGTAAGTAGTGGTGCTGGTTGCCAGGGTAACTGGGAGTGATGTCTGCGTACTGTGCACTAGGACTTGAGGTGTTCTGGTTGCCAGGATAACTGATGGCACTGGTTGCCAAGGTAACTGGGAGTGATGTCTGCGTACTGTGCACTAGGACTGGAGGTGTTCTGGTTGCCAGGGTAACTGGTGGCGCTGTCTGCACACTGTGCACTAGGAGCGGAGGTGTTTTGGTTGCCAGAGTAACTAGTGGTGCTGGTTGCCAGGGTAACTGGGAGTGATGTCTGCACACTGTGTACTAGCAGTGGGGGTGTTCTGGTTGCCAGGGTAAATGGTGGCACTGTCTGCACACTGTGCACTAGGAGCGGAGGTGTTCTGGTTGCCAGAGTAACTGGTGGCACGGTCTGCACATTGTGCACTAGGAGCGGAAGTGTTCTGGTTGCCAGAGTAACTGGTTGCGCTGTCTGAACACTGTGCACTAGGCGCTGAGGTGTTCTAGTTGCCAGGGTATCTGGTGGTGCTGTCTGCACACTGTGCACTAGGAGTGGAGGTGTTCTGGTTGCCAGGGTAACTAGTGGTGCTGGTTGCGAGGGTAACTGGGAGTGATGTCTACGCACTGTGTACTAGCAGTGGGGGGTGTTCTAGTTGCCAGAGTAACTGGTGGCGCTGTCTGCACACTGTGCACTAGGAGTGGAGGTGTTCTGGTTGCCAGGGTAACTAGTGGTGCTGGTTGCGAGGGTAACTGGGTGTGATATCTACACACTGTGTACTAGCAGTGAGGGTGTTCTGGTTGCCAGGGTAACTATAAGCGCTGTCCGCACACTGTGCACTAGGACCAGAGGTGTTCTGGTTGCCAGTGTAACTAGTGGTGCTGGTTGCCAAGGTAACTGGGAGTAATGTCTGCGCACTGTGTACTAGCAGTGGTGGTGTTCTGGTTGACAGTGTAACTGGTGGTGCAGTCTGCACACTGTGCACTAGCAGTGGTGGTGTTCTGGTTGCAAGAGTAACTGGTGGCGCTGTATGCACACTGTGCACTAGGAGCAGAGGTGTTCTGTTTGCCAGAGTAACTAGTGGCTCTGTATGCACACAGTGCACTACGATCGGAGGTGTTCTGGTTGCCAGAGTAATTAGTGGTGCTGTATGCACACAGTGCACTACGATAGAAGGTGTTCTGGTTGCCAAAGTAACTAGTGGTGTTGGGTGCAAGGGTAACTGGGAGTGATGTCTACACAATGTTTACTAGCATGAGGGTGTTCTGGTTGCCAGGGTAACTGGTGGTGCTGTCAGCACACTGTGCACTAGGAGGGAAAGTGTTCTAGTTGCTAGAGTACCTGGTGGTGCTGTCTGCACACTGTGCACTAGGAGCGGAGGTGTTCTGGTTGCCAGGGTAACTGGTGGTGCTGTCTGCACACTGTGCACGAGGTGCAGATGTGTTCTGGTTGCCAGGGTAACTGGCAGCGCTGTCTGCACACTGTGCACTAGGAGCGGAGGTGTTATGGTTGCCAGAGTAACTAGTGGTGCTGGTTGCCAAGGTAACTGGGAGTAATGTCTGCGCACTGTGTACTAGCAGTGGGGGTGTTCTGGTTGCCAAGGTAACTGGTGGCGCTGTCTGCACATTGTGCACTAGGAGCGGAGATGTTCTGGTTGCCAGGGTAACTGGTGGTGCTGGTTTCCAAGGTAACTGGGACTGATGCCTGCGTACTGTGCACGAGGACTGGAGGTGTTCAGGTTGCCAGGGTAACTGGTGGCGCAGTCTGCACATTGTGCACTAGGAGCGGAGGTGTTCTGGTTGCCAGGGTAACTGGTAGTGCTGGTTGCCAAGGTAACTGGGAGTGATGTCTGCGTACTGTGCACTAGGAGCAGAGGTGTTCTCATTGGCAGGGTAACGGGTGGTGTTGTTTGCCAAGGTAACTGGGAGTGATGTCTGCGTACTGTGCACTAGGACTTGAGGTGTTCTGGTTGCCAGGGTAACTGATGGCGCTGGTTGCCAAGGTAACTGGGAGTGATGTCTGCGTACTGTGCACTAGGACTGGAGGTGTTCTGGTTGCCAGGGTAACTGGTGGCGCTGTCTGCACACTGTGCACTAGGAGCGGAGGTGTTCTGGTTGGCAGGGTAACTGGTGGCGCTGTCTGCACACTGTGCACTAGGACCGAAGGTGTTCTGGTTGGAAGGGTAACTAGTGGTGCTGGTTGCCAGGATAACTGGGAGTGATGTCTGCGCACTATTTACTAGCAGAGGGGGTGTTCTGGTTGCCAAGGTAACTGGTGGCGTTGTTTGAACACTGTGCACTAGGAGCGGAGGTGTTCTGGTTGCCAGGGTAATTGGTGGCGCTGTCTGCACATTGTGCACTAGGAGCGGAGGTGATCTGGTTGCCAGGGTAACTGGTAGTGCTGGTTGCCAAGGTAACTGGGACTGATGTCTGCATACTGTGCACTAGGACTGGAGGTATTCTGGTTGCCAGGGTAACTGGTGGTGCTGTCTGCACACTGTACACTAGGAGCAGAGTTGTTCTGGTTGCAGGGTAACTGGTGGCGCTGTCTGCACACTGTGCACTAGGAGCGGAGGTGTTCTGGTTGGAAGGGTAACTAGTGGTGCTGGTTGACAGGGTAACTGGGAGTGATGTCTGCGCACTGTGTACTAACAGTGGGGGTGTTCTGGTTGCCAGGGTAACTGGTGGTGCTGTCTGCACACTGTGCACTAGGAGCGGAGGTGTTCTGGTTGAAAGGGTAACTAGTGGTGCTGGTTGCCAGGGTAACTGGGCGTGATGTCTGCGTACTGTACACTAGGAGCGGAGGTGTTCTGGTTGCCAGGGTAGCTGGTGGCGCTGGTTGCCAAGGTAACTGGGAGTGATGTCTGCGTACTGTGCACTAGGACTAGAGGTGTTCTCCTTGCCAGGGTAACTGGTGGTGCTGTCTGCACACTGTGCACTAGGAGCGGAGTTGTTCTGGTTGCCAGGGTAACTGGTGGTGCTGGTTGCCAGGGTAACTGGGAGTGATGTCTGTGTACTGTGCACTAGGAGCGGAGGTGTTCTGGTTGGAAGGGTAACTAGTGGTGCTGGTTACCATGGTAACTTGGAGTATTGTCTGTGCACTGTTTACTAGCAGAGAGGGTGCTCTGGTTGCCAGGGTAACAGGTGGCACTGTCTGCACGCTATGCACTAGGTGCGGAGGTCTTCTGGTTGCTAGGGTAACTGGTGGTGCTGTCAGTACACTATGCACTAGGATGGAAAGTGTTCTGGTTGCCAGGGTAACTGGTGGCGCTGTCTGCACACTGTGCACTTGGAGCGGAGGTGTTCTGGTTGCCAGGGTAACTGGTGGCGCTGTCTGCACACTGTTCATTAGAAGCGGAGGTGTTCTGGTTGGAAGGGTAACTAGTGGTGCTGGTTACCATGGTAACTTGGAGTATTGTCTGTGCACTGTTTACTAGCAGAGAGGGTGCTCTGATTGCCAGGGTAATAGGTGGCGCTGTCTGCACACTATGCACTAGGTGCGGAGGTGTTCTGGTTGCCAGGTTAACTGGTGGTGCTGTCAGTACACCATGCACTAGGATGAAAAGTGTTCTTGTTGCCAGGGTAACTGGTGGTGCTGTCTGCACACTGTGCACTAGGAGCGGAGGTGATCTGGTTGCCAGAGTAACTAGTAGTGCTTGTTGCCAAGGTAACTGGGAGTGATGTATACGTACTGTGCGCTAGGAGTGGAGGTGTGATGGTTGGAAGGATAACTAGTGGTGCTGGTTGCCAGGGTAACTGGGAGTTATGTCTTCGCACTGTTTACTAGCAGAGAGGGTGCTCTGGTTGCCAGGGTAACATGTGGCGCTGTCTGCACACTGAGCACTAAGAGCAGAGGTGTTCTGGTTGGAAGGGTAACTAGTGGTGCTGGTTGCCAGGGTAACTGGGAGTGATGTCTGCGCACTGTTTACTAGCAGAGGGGATGCTCTGGTTGCCAGGGTAACATGTGGCGCTGTCTGCACACTATGCACTAGGTGCAGAAGTGTTCTGGTTGCCAGGGTAACTTGTGGCGCTGTCAGTACACTGTGCACTAGGATGAAAAGTGTTCTGGTTGCCAGGGTATCTGGTGGCACTGTCTGCGCACTGTGCACTAGGAGCGGATGTGTTCTGGTTGCCAGGGTATCTGGTGGCACTGTCTGCACAATGTGCACTAGGAGTGGAGGTGTTCTGGTTGCCAGGGTATCTGGTGGCACTGTCTGCACACTGTGCACTAGGAGCGGATGTGTTCTGGTTGCCAGGGTATCTGGTGGCACTGTCTGCACACTGTGCCCTAGGAGCGGATGTGTTCTGGTTGCCAGGGTATCTGGTGGCACTGTCTGCACACTGTGCCCTAGGAGCGGATGTGTTCTGGTTGCCAGGGTATCTGGTGGCACTGTCTGCACACTGTGCACTAGGAGTGGATGTGTTCTGGTTGCCAGGGTATCTGGTGGCACTGTCTGCATACTGTGCCCTAGGAGCGGATGTGTTCTGGTTGCCAGGGTAACTTGTGGCGCTGTCTGCACACTGTGCACTAGGAGCGGAGGTGTTCTGGTTGGAAGGGTAACTAGTGGTGCTGGTTGGCAGGGTAACTGGGAGTGATGTCTGCACACTGTGCACTAGAGGTGGGGTTGCTCTGGTTGCCAGGATAACTGGTGGCGCTGTCTGCACACTGTGCACTAGGAGCGGCGGCGTTCAGGTTGCCAGGGTAACTGTTGGCGCTGTCTGCACACTGTGCACTAGGAGTCGAGGTGTTCTGGTTGCCAGGGTATCTAGTGGCACTGTCTGCACACTGTGCACTAGCAACGGAGGTGGTGCTGGTTGCCAAGGTAACTGGGAGTGATGTCTGTACACTGTGTAGTGAAGAAACAATACACTTGCCAGTGCTGAGGAACTTATTTTTCAAAACCAACTGAAGAACATAGCATACATGAAAATAACATGAACACTTGCTTTATAAATTGCAACTTTTGTTTTTAATTTTCTTTTTGAAGACTATTTTAGTTTTGTGCATGGGAATACAAAAAAACGGTTTATGTACATTTATATACAAGCATGAAATAAGACAAATTGGTATGTACAATAAATCAGATAAACTCACATACAACACATTCTTGGCCGTCCATTCATACTAATCAACATCCATACTGGTCCCAGTGTCAAAAAAACTTATATGCTCCACAGATGAAGAGTCCTTTTTTGTCGTATTTTGCAATTGTTTGTAACAGTTAAAAGAAAAGCAAACAGGCCTTCTGTGAATTGCCGAGTAATTTTCAATCTAAATTGAAAGGGATGACCCGGGACCGGGTCGGTCGACGCGTTTCAAACCCTGTGAGTGTCAGGGTTCTCCTCAGGACCAAAAAGTAACTACAAAGAAAAGGAAAACAAATCATAAATCTTAAGTTCTAAGAGATAAACACCTTGTTCGCTATCTCACTTCCCTCAGCCTACCTCTATTGTTGGGTCATGGCTCCAACCGTGATTGCAGACAATTGTATTCCAAATGAAGGGGAGAGGGAAGTGCTGGAACATAATAGAAACACAAACGATGAGTGCGCTGAGTTGTGAGTAAAAACAGTGGTGTTGTCACACATGTCAATCCTCTCGTTACTCATTCATTTGGTGTCAACCTATGCGCCTACCTGAGCTGTTGTGGATGATTGCGAAGGAATAAGTCTCCGATGGATCGGGCTCTTTCGTCAAATTTCCGCACCGAAATGCTGAAAAGATCAAAAGGGGAGACGTGTGTTACCGCTTGATTTCTAGCGTGTCTGTGGCGGTGAGTTGTGACGTTCGCTGGCCCACATGGAATCATTCTTACCGTCGCTATGCACCGTGCTGGTTCTCGAAGTCAACCGCAGTTCGTATTTTTCACTCCTTCCCCTTCGGTCTTCTGGGAGTGAGTGAACACACACACTGATATTAGCTGTGGGTGTGGCTACGCTCTGAAGAATTATGGGGGATGTAGTCCAGTTGGCTGTGTTGAAAACCAAAGAAGTCTACGTGTTCGGTTTGTAAATTTCAGAAATCTCATTCAGTCCGTTGACTGCTGTGTCAAATTTCATTATTAGCAGGGCTTCTCTTTGGTTTAGTCGTGCCTCCAAATTGCCCCCTCTCGGATCATTTTCAATTTTCGACAAGACCGTCCACTTTAGTTTGGTTTTATCGTGATTCTTGGCCACCCAGTGGTTCACTAAGGGAGCGTTTTCAACTTCTCTGCGTATTCTTGACTTGTGCTGGGTAATGCGTTGCCTGACTTCTTGAGTTGTTTTTCCGATGTATAACATTGGGCAGGGACACATTACAGCATACACGACATTCCTTGTCTTGCAATTGGTAAAAACTTCATGTTTCCAATTGATGTTATTAAATGAGAAAACTGACTCCTCTATGGTTTCTTCACAGCAGATACATGTTCCACATTTGTGGTGTCCTGTTGTCGGTGGAAATCCAAATAGACTTCTTAGAGTCGGGCCTTTCTCAATTGGTAAGGCTGCTCTAACAATGTGAATGCCACACTTTTTTCTTTTTTGTACGCAAATAAAGGTGGCACTTTGAAATCCTCATGTAAATCTTTCACTAGATGCCAGTTAGATGTTATCAATTTTTTGAGTTGGTTGGTGGCTGGACAAAAGGTTGACACGCAGACCAATCGTTTTTGTTCCACTCTCGTTTTTTTCTGCATTAGGGTTTCACATGGCGTCCACCATGCTCTTTTAAGCGAATTTTTAAAAAGTTTTTGGGGGTACCCTCGTTGGAGAAGCCTCTCCTTCAGTAGGTTGGTATGTTCAAAATAATCCTCTTTCCGTGAACAATTCCTACGAATCCTGAGGAATTGTCCAAAGGGTAGATTTTGTCTTAGGCTGCGTGGGTGATTTCTGGAGTACAGCAACGCCTTGTTTCTGTCTGTCGTTTTTCGGAACAGAGTGGTCCCAAGGCCTCCGTCAGATGGTTCAATTTTTACATCAAAGAATGTTATGGATTTATTTGATGACGTACAGCTAAATTTTATGTCATTTGTACGTGCATTCAGCCAATTGACAAATTCATTCAGGGTTTGTGTAGTAGCACTGGGGGTGTTCTGGTTGCAGGGTAACTGATGGTGTGGTCTGCACACTGTGCACTAGGAGCGCAGGTTTTCTGGTTTCCGGGGTAACTGGTGGCGCTGTCTGCACACTGTGCTCTAGGAGCGGAGGCGTTCTGGTTGCCAGGGTAACTGGTGGCGCTGTCTGCACCCAGTCATTACGCCAAGCGAGAACGGACGGAAGCAGTTCCTCGCTATAGATTATCCTTTTCTTTTCTCATACAAAGACTCAACCTAGACTGCGGTGACTACGACCCAGCACCCGCATACTGAAGATCCTCATACTGAAAGGAATCCTTGAAACAGAAAGGACAGCCACTGGGCACCCTACGGAACTGTTAGAGTCACGCACTTACTAGGGAACCCGGCTGGGTTACCTAGTGAGTAATTTTTACCTTATTTAGCTTGCACGCGGTTTCCCACGCACCTCTACATTGAGCAGTTCCAATACCAGATGTACACCACATCATAAGTCCTGAAGAGACCCTAGATCCTGGTTAGAGTTGAAACGCCGTCGACAATTGAGAAAAAGCGAACCTATATAAACTGACATTCTGTCATCCTATAGATGTTGTATAGAAGAAAAAAAGAAACAAGTCGCTTTTGTAGTTAAAAAACTTTATTTGAAACCTGCACATATTATTTCACAAATGTTATTGATATGCCTTGGTTCAAACTTTCACTTGGGAAACAATCCACAATTGTAAATACTTGCTGTAAAAATTGTTTAAAAAAGTTTTTTTTTTCTTTTTCCAATACAATTACCATGCAAACCAATCAGTGCTTTTTAGTCCCTTTCTATCTGACATCTCAAGTAAACCCTTTTTATACATGCAAATTTTCGTACTTGTTTTATCCAATTATATTAAGTATTTTTTCCCCACAGGAACTACTGTCTTTTTTAAATTACTGTGGTGCTGTCTACGCACTGTGCACTAGGAGTGGAGGTGTTCTGGTTGCCAAGGTAACTGGTGGCGCTGTCTGTACACTGTGCACTAGGAGCGGAGGTGTTCTGGCTGCCAGGGTAACTAGGGCTGCTGTCAATACACTGTGCACTAGGAGGGAAAGTTTTCTGGTTGTCAGGGTAACTGGTGGCGCTGTCTCCACACTGTGCACTAGGAGCGGAGGTGTTCTGGTTGCCAGGGTAACTGGTGGCGCTGTCTGCAAACTGTGCACTAGCAACAGAGGTGTTCTGGTTGCCAGGGTAACTGGTGGCGCCATCAGCACACTGTGCACTGGGAGCGGAGGTGTTCTGGTTGCCAGGGTAACTGGTGGTGCTGTCTGAAAGTCCTGGGGTACGGAAAATATGTGAGGTATTGTCTAGAGTCTTATGCTGCTAAGCCGAGCTGCTGCGGACTCAGGGATGAAAGCGTGAGCCCAAACTGTGTGTCATGTGCTGTGAAGTCATGTGCTCTGGCCGCTGTGCCACATCTGTCCAAGTAGTGTCAGCATGTAGTTATATCTACTCGGATGAACTTTTGTTTCGAACATTGAAACTTGTGTATTGTGCTTAGGGGGTGTTATACAGGGAGTGCGAAGGTAAATTTGTGCGTATCATATCAATTTGGTATTTGTAAAGTGCAAACTATTCACTCCTACGGGTCTGATGGCGCTGGGGGTGTAAGCTGAGCTGCTGCCGGACTCGGAGATAAAGCTGCTGAACTACTGACCCCTACCAGTCTGAAACTGCTGGGTATGGAAATTAAGTGAGGTATTGCCTAGAGTGTCATGCTGGTAAATGAGAAGTTTCCTAGTTAGCACAAAGGAAAGTTTCAATTCTATTAAGGACACGGAGGTGAGGATTATGCATAATCTTTCTTCACTTTATTAACAGCAAGTTCAAAGGTAAAACACAAAACACACTCCTTGAACTACATATCGCCTGAACCTTAGCAGTAACCATGGATACCAAGTAACCAATCATAGTCCATTAACCAAGTCTAAATAAGCAATCCTCCATCGTAGTCCTCCCTCTT
Source organism: Lissotriton vulgaris (assembly GCF_964263255.1). Taxonomy (NCBI): domain Eukaryota; kingdom Metazoa; phylum Chordata; class Amphibia; order Caudata; family Salamandridae; genus Lissotriton; species Lissotriton vulgaris. The sequence continues at coordinate 14,066,135 of NC_141695.1, forward strand.
TCGCTGCTGCAGGAAGTTAAGCCATCCGCATTCATTCCGCTTTGGGATCGGAACCTAGGAGGACAGAAAACACTATAATCTCCAGGCTCAGCAGAAACTCATAAATAAAAGGAGCAAAGTACTATCAGGTGGAAAAATCATGTAAACAAGAATGCAATCACAAATGAAAGAACAAAGAAATATATACTTGATTCAAGCAAGGCATAAAGAACAAGAACGAAAATGCAAATGTTCACTGTACAAAACTGAAATCAAACAATTATAAGACCAGTATTACACCCTGGAACACAGAAGTAAGAATCAGAACACTCATGAAATCTGACAGATTGTCAGGGTAGGAGGCAAATAAAGTTGCCTGGGGGGGAAACTCCTCGCCTCCGCATCCTTAATAGAATTGAAACTTTCCTTCGTGCTAACTAATTACTCATTTGTGTCAGGAAGCAGAGGTGAGGATTATGCATGTTCAAAGCTTACTTACCCCCAACGCTGCAGCTTCATGAATTGGTCTGAGAAAAAACGTTTTAAAAGTGGATTCCGAAGGCCAATCAGCCGCATTCATAATGCCTTCTAATCTGCCACCTACATGGACAGCCTTGGAAGCCATAGCACCCCTAGTAGAATGTGCACCATATTCCCTGACATCAATGCCGGATTCCGGCATAATCCATTTGACCCATCGAGCGATGGTAGGAGAGGACACCGCCTTAAACGTTTTTTTAATGGCAATCAACAGTTGCCGTTGTCCAGGAGGTCGAACCTCCGATGTCATATCCTCGTAGGATTTTAAGCATCTGACCACACACAATTTTGGAGAATCAGGGAAAGCAGGGTAAGTTACTGACCTTGTACTCGACTTAGTCCTCCTGGAAATAATAAATGTAACCCCTTCCGAGGTAAAAATCCGAGCAGTAATGTCAAGCGCTCTAAAGTCAGACGCTCTCTTGCAGGAAATAAGACAAAGGAGCTTGGCTAGCTTAGCCGAGATCTCCTTTCTGGATAGAACATTGTTATCCTGCCAAGAATTCAGCAAATGAAGAACTAAGTTAACATCCCAAAGACCAGCATAACGAGGCTTGGGAGGGAGTGAAAGTCTAATACCCTTTAGAAGCTTACATACCCAGAGATGTTCGCCAACGGGGACACCACCAACCAAAGAATGACCAGCTGAAATGGCCGACCGGAAGGAATTAATGGTGCAATAAGCTAACCCCTGCTGAAAAGTTCTGCCAGGAAGTAAACTACCTCAGCAAAGCTGGCGCAAATGGGATCCAGGTGTTTCGCCACACACCAACAAACCCATCTCCTCCAGGCGGATCGGTATCGCTTGGTAGTACCCGGGGCCGTGGCCTGTTGGATAAGGAACTCAGCGTTCCTCAAAAGCGAGAAGTCAGTCCATCGTCCCCTGAAATCTTCCATGCCATAATATGTAGATGGCCCTGGAGAACCAGAGGATGAGGCTGACCCAGAGCATCCGACAGGATTCAGTGGAACGAGGGCAGTCAAATTGGTCTGTCCCAGATCAACTCCAGAAGGGACGGAAACCAAATCTGGGCCCGCCAAATCGGGGTAATCAGGATCAGAGATGCTCTCTGTCGACGGACCTGGGCAGCAACTCTTTGGATGAACAGGAATAGGGGAAAGGCATAAGCTAGGATCCCCGACCAATCCTGAAGGAAAGCGTCCACAGCTTCCGCTCCCATATCCGGCCTCCAACTGAAAAATGGGGGAAGTTGGGCATTCTATCTGGTAGCAAATAGATCCACCAGAGTAAAACCCCAAAAGCTCGTAATCTGAAGGAAAACCACAGAGTCCAGCCTCCAGTCGCTGGCATCCCTGAAGTGTCTGGAGTTCCAATCCGCTACACAATTCTGATCCCCTGGGAGATATTCTGCCGTCACCGAAATCTGACGTTGAAGGCAATAATGCCAAAAATCCTTGGCAAGCTCCGCCAGGATTTTGGAGTGAGTACCTCTCAGAAGGTTGATGTACTGGCACTGCCGTTGTGTTGTCCATTCTGAGAAGAACACAACAGGACACTCTGTTCGTGGTGAAGGAGCAAATGGCAAAGGAGCCCGCCAGGAGTTCCAGACAATTGATAAGAAGAAGTTTCTCCTCCGTCCATCTGTCTCCCACAGAGAGAGTCCCACACTTGGCTCCCCAGCCCAGGCGACTGGCATCCGATTCTATCACCAGATCCGGACGGGACCCGAAATTCGCTTTTCCATTCCATGCTTCCATGTTGTCGATCCACCAAAGAAGTTCCAACCTGGCTTCCAAGGTTAGGGAGATCAATTCCCAATAGGTGAGGCCCCTCCGAAGATGCGAGGCCTTCAACCTCTGAAGAGCCCTGTAATGCAGAGGCCCAGGAAAAATGGCTTGTATCGAAGACGATAACAATACCACAATCCTGGCCAACTGTCGTAAGGAGATTCTGTCTCTTATGAGAACCTTCCCAATCTCCTTTTTGATCTAGGAAATCTTCTGGGACGGAAGATTCAAGGTTGCATCCCTCGTGTCGATGCAAAAACCCAGAAAAATCATGCTCTGTTGGGGAACAAGATGCGACTTCTAAGCATTGATGGTAAAGCCCAGATTCTGCAGAGGGGAAACTGTAATCCGCAAGTGGAGGAGAAGCTGGTCCCTGGACTGATCCATCACGAGGATATCGTCCAGGTAAATAATCAATCGGATGCCCTTTGTCCGGAGGTGTTCCACTACCGGTCTGAGAAGTTTGGTAAAGCACCAAGGTGCTGAGGAAAGACCAAAGGGAAGAGTTCTGAACTCGAATAGCTGATCCTTCCCTGGAACTGAAGGAACCTGCAATGTGGAGGAAAGATGGGGACCGACAGGTACGCATCCTTGAGATCCAAACAAACTAGCCAATCGTTTTGGAGAAGGAGGTATCCGAGGAGGTGGATCCCCTCCATCTTGAAGTGACGGTGAACTTGCCACTCATTGAAGCACTTGAGATTTATAACCGGTCTGAAGCCTTTTTCTTTCTTTTCTACAAGGAAAATGTTGCTTAGAACTCCTCGCGGATGGAGACGTGAAACAGAAACTGCGCCTTTGGACAGAAGATCGTGAAATTCTTGATCTATTAGAGACTCTTATAGGGCTGAAAAAACCAACGGACATGGACGAAAAGTTTCAATGGGAGTGCCGTAGAACTCTGTGAAAACCTTGAACCGTCTTCAACATCCAAGGCTCTGATGTGAGAGACACCCATTCTCCTAGAAAAAGAGAAATTCTGCCCTCCAACCGAACAGGAGAGAGGAGATCTAGGCTTATCATTGTATCCTCCAGAATTGGCCTGACCTCTACCACGGCCTCTGTTCTTTCCTCTGCCGCCACGGGAGGGGTAGAAGGTGCCTTGACGGCCATCACTCCAGCCGTTGTTGCGCTTAGCCTGTGCTCTGTTGGGGCCTTGATTGTATTGGCGGCCGGAAGAGCGTCCCCTGCCTTGTACAGCCCCACCAAAAACCTTTTTGGGAAAGATCTTTCCTTCATAGAAGCTTGTGCCTTGTCCAAGGCTGAAAAGGTGGTGACAAACTATCCCAATTCCTTAACAAAAGGATTGCCAAAGAGGGTGCCCTAGTACACTGGTCCGGCCTCGGAAGAAGACAACTCCCCAAGTTTGGGGTCAATCTTTAACAAAAGGGAGTGGCGACGTTCAGCCTAATGGGTGCAGTTGGCGTTGCCTAAAAGGCACATAGCCCTCTGCGCCCACCCGGCGACATCATCCTTAGGGAGAGGTTGTCCAGATTCACGTGACCTTTCTGCCAACTCAATAATCTTTGTGAGGGGACCAACAATATCCAGGAGCTTGTCTTGGCGAGCTCTCCAAGACCTATCTATGCCTTTTTTAGGGTCTTTCATATACTTTGCAAAAAAGGTACAGAGCTTAGGATCAATCTTAGGGGTAGCTGTGACACCATTAGGAAGGGAATGTCTAGGGCACTCTGACCGGAGATGGGACCTAACTTCCTGGTTAAGGGGCTGCCGAATTTTAACGGCTACATAGTCAGCCGCCTTCTTGTCAGGGACCCATTCCGCAGAACGCGGACGAAAAATGCATTGGGTCAAACATGTCAGAAGGAAGTGACTCCCCTTCCCCCATGTCCGAGCAGGAAGACTGGGGGCACCAAGACCTGCTAGAATCTTGTAAATCATCAGAGGAATCATCATCGTCCTCAAAGTCATCACCCGTCTTCAGGGTCAAATTCTGGGGTGACCTCGTCCCCAGTAATCCCAGGTACCTCTTCCTCCCCGTAGGGTGCACTTCGCAGCGTGCGCCCACTCTTATGGAAGACTTCAGTAAGCCGACTGAAGCCTTCCAGGTGCCCCGCATCACGCTTAACAGCCCTGCGTGGCATCACAGAGTGCATGCCACTAGGCCCAGCTCCTCCGTCACCCAGGATGCCAGTGCTAGACTTAAAGACGTGTGCAGACAACTTGTTGACACTATCCTGCTGAGGTGCAAGCGCCTGGGCAATGGCCGAAGAAAGGAGCTTGTGCACCTCTGCAGGAGGGTGTCCTTGGGAGGGCTGTTTCTCATGTCAGGGGAAGGCAACATAGTCATGCTCGTACGAGACTGCATTTGAAGCGAGTGTCGGGCACCCATAAAATGAAAAACAACCTGTTAAAATATGAAAGGGTTCCCCCTTCACCAGTGCCCTTTAATTGAAGTGCTCAGAGCATTGCTTGCACTTGTATTGAAATAAAACAAATGTGTACAGAAAAGGGGGCAAAGCCCGTTATCTTACCACAAAGCGGTGTCAGGTGAAGTGGGGAGGGACAAAAATGCCCTGGAATGAAGCGCTGCAAGTCCCTGCATGTTCCTACCACACGCGCACTGTGGAGGAACAGAGAAGCGCCGGCAGCGCAAGGCAGCACCACACAGCGCACTCGCCCGAAAGTCAAAGAAAAACGCGGGCCGAAGTCTACCGGGTTAAACACCCAGCGGATGAACAGCCCACAATACAAACAGTCACTATAAATATATATACGTCGAATAATACCAAATACCCCACGCGTCAAATCCCCAAAGGCAAATAAGTGCATGAAGGGACTTAACTGACGGGGGGAGCAATGAAGAAAGAAGAAGGACTACGATGGAGGATTGCTTATATGGACTTGGTTAATGGACTATGATTGGTTACTTGGTATCCATGGTTACCGCTGAGGTTCATGGGATATGTAGTTCAAGGAGTGTGTTTTTTGTTTTACCTTTGAACTTGCGGTTAGTAAAGTGAAGAAAGATTATGCATAATCCTCGCCTCCGCTTCCTGACATAGAATTGAGCTACTGCTGGACTTGGGGATGAGACTGTGAGCCCAAACTGCGTGTCCTATGCTGTGAAGTCATGTGCTCTGGGCGCAGTGCCACACCTTTCCAACTTGTATATAGTGCTTAGGTGGTGTTATATAGGGAGTGCGAAGGTAAATCAATACGGTATTTGTAAAGCGCAAAATACTCACCCGTATGGGTCTGAAGGCCCTCGAGGCCGGCGTGGAAATTATGTGAGCTATTAATTGGGCTATTGCCCAGAGTCACATGGTGCTGAGGTGCTGCTGGAGCAGGGGATTAAATTGTGAGCTCTGTGCTCTGAACTCATGTTTTCTGGCCGCTGCGGCACACCTATCCAAGTAGCATCAGCATGTGTGCTTACGTACTAGGAGGAACTTTTGTATTAAACAGTGTGACATCTGTAAGGCGATTGGGGGGTGCTACTGAGGGAGTGCGAAGTTCAATTGTGCCGTTTCGAATCAATACCGTATTTGTAAAGTGCAAACTACTCACTCGTACGGGTCTGAAGGCGCTGGCGGCCGGCGTGGAAATGAAGTGAGCTATTGCCCAGAGTCACATGGTGCTATCCTGAGCTGTGGCTAGAGCCGGGGATCAAAGCGAGAGCTCTGTGCTGCAACGTCAGATGGTCTGGCCGCTGAGCCTCAGCTGTGTGGAGAATACATTTTGGCAAGGGTCCGGTAGTTTCCGTTACCTGGCCATAAAATAGCAGGCCTAAGTTGTCAGTTATAGGGTGGCTCTAAAATGAGACCTTGTGTTCATTAGTTGGAGCTACATATAAGTGCGGATGCACAGCTTCAAGTTATTCAGAAAACCTTGATTTCCCTGATCTGTGAAGTGTACTCCATCACTTCTATAGATATCAGCCATATCAAAACATATGTTGTTGTTGTAGATGGACCCCATTTTGTGGACTTTGAGGTATGCAGACACAGCTTTGTTGACTTTCTTCCTATATTTTTCAATCTGAGGACAAAATTGATTTGACCATTTCCACTTCTGTCTTTGGCATATATTGGAATATACAAAGACAGTTTGAGGCAAAAATAACATCAATTGTCCAAAGGTGTCCTTCATAAGCATTTCCAAACCTACCCCAGTCAATGTGCCTAGGTTGTTTCCACCACAGTGCACAATCATGAGGTCAGGGTGTTGGAGATGCAAACAGGTTTTAAGCAAAGGCAACAATTGGTGCCACTTCAATCCTCTCTGTACAAACCATTTAATGTCCACATTTTTTAAACCTAGGTCTAAGTCAATACGTCTCTGTTCTGCATACCTGTGGAACCAGAAAACATGGCTATGTCCTACGATCCACACTAGCATTTTAAAGGTATGGCTGAAAGGTATGGAAAGATGTCTGTAGCTCTTGCAGTTCCTTCGTAGAATAAGAGATATGTTTAAAGACTGGTATGAATGACGATATTCCTTGGAGTTCGGTAATGAGACGGTGAGACCCCACTTTTGATTAGGAATAGAAATTAAGTGTCATGCTTATACTATCTCGAATGAAACTCCGCTTGAAGAGAAGCAAAACTTCAATAGAAACTGAGGCTCCTACTATACATTTGCATACAAGTATTAATTTGTGACATTTTCTTAACTTGCATACATCTGGGATATCAAGATTACTAAGTACTCCGATTGAGTGCTGGTTGATTTTTATACAGGGTGTCTGACTATACGAGCGGTAACGAACAAATCCCTTTCACAAATAAATCTCTGATTACTAGTAATTTAAAGAGAAATTCTCATAGGGAAAACCACCATATGTGCTAATCGGTCTACACCCGATCAAGTTTAGAATCTGTAAGGATTCGACATCTTCCAAAATGTGACATTCCATCACGTTTTTAATCTACAGATAATCGACAGTACTCTAAATATTTCTTTGCTACGATTGTTAAAAACTTGTCTGCCTGCTTTGGCTGTCAATAAAGCATTACTGCAGCCCTTGGATGGGTTGCTACGGGGTAGGCTTACACGTTACTAAGGGAGGATCTCGTAATGACGTTACCATGGGGCGTGGCCATATGCCGCAGGTTCGGCAATGACTATGAGGAGTCCATCTCCAGAGTTGTTCGGTAGAGTATTTTGGTAAAGACCTGGGTTTCGGTCTTACAATGGCAATTTAGTCATTTTTCATCAACAAGTATACGCATGCTGATTTTATATTTAAAACGGATTGCTCCCCTCACAATTGATAATCAGGCTTCGGAAAACTTCCGGCACCACACGTGACCCTACATGTGACCACAGTGGGTAGGATATACTTCCTATCCCGCCAGCGTTCACTGTTCTTTCGGGTCGTGGGAGTGCTTACAGGTAGGTACTCTGCGGGGAGTCGTTGCCCTAGAAGTAAGTTGGAACGGGCTTCTGTTTATACGATCGCCATGTTGCAACAATGCTGTCCGTGCTGTAATGACTGCCAGACGGTGTAATTGTAACTTTCATAATTTTTTAATTAGGGCGCGACGTGAAGAATACCCCTGCCGCGCTAGTCCATGTAGCCTGGAAATTTTACAGCTACGGTGAGGTCCCAAATGATAGATTTATGTATCTTCCATTTTAATTAGTTGACACTGGCACAAAATACTTTCAAGGACTTGGGACAAAGTGTGTCTGAAAACTACGGGTGGTTTAAATGCATGCGTATAAACATACCAACAGTCTCTGAGAGTTTGATTCATATAGTCGAAGGACTGAGCACGTTTTGAAGGTGGATCACGCGCATTACGGAGTGGAGGGTCATGACCTTTGATACTCTTAACCTAATAGGAAATACCTATGCATTTTCTCTACAGCAGAGAGAGAGAAGGCAACATATATAGCTATGGGGAGGTGGATTGACAAGAAAAATTGGGAGTATAGACAAGAAGTTGATGAACGTTGTGCATGTTTGCTGTTGAACTTGACAGTGTAAAATGCTTAACTATTAACAAGGATGTTTGTACTCTGCATTACTATTGTTCTGTCTGTTTTTCCTACAGATTTTGGGCCCTGGTGATTTTCCGGTGCAGCCCTCATGGTAATTCCGTGAGTTATAACATTTTTAACACAAATCCTCACGGTAGGGTGCGTCTTAGCGCACGCATACCACCGGAGGAATCACACATTTTGGTCGTGAAGAATGCTGAGTGAAATTCACTCCTAAGAGCAGAAACATGTTGACCTTTTACACTGGACAAGGAGTTTTTTGAATTATTTAGACTCCAATTTTTGTTTTGTCCACTAATTTTAACGAAGCAGTTTGGCCCTTTATTAAAGTTTATAGCGGGCGCACGTGGTTTCTTTTAATTCGCATACACTTTCACTAGCACCACTGTTGTTTTTCACATAAAAAAACCCAAAAAAACCAGCTCCGCTGCAACACAGGCGTTGTAGCACACTAGGGCGACATTCGGTCTCCCCAGTGGGGACCCTATGATGAAGCATGTCACCTCTAGGTGGTGAGTGAGGGTCCTTCTTTTAAAAGAAACATTTTTCCTGTCTTTTTGTTCTCCCTTTTCCTCAGAATTCTTGAATTTGATTTTTCTAATTAATTTCTCCATTTCTTCACACACAGTATGTGCTTCACATTAATTGTCACTCTTTAGTTGTTGCAATATAGTTTTGAGGGGTTGAGGAGTGACCCAGTGGGAACCCTAACTCTCCTGTTGTTTACATATATAAAGATGGAGAACTACTTTTTTTTGCCATACAAAACGATACTTGATTGGGAGATGAAAAGCATTGTTTATTAAAAGTAAGGTGCACATTCGTTTTGTGGAAAAGCAACTTTGTGATTGGTTAAGAAAAAACAGTTTCAACAGGAGTACATATCATAGCATAAAATTTGCTTCAACTCAACCATACTGCTACCTGCATTTGGAAGGCACTGTTCGAACTTAAAACAATCGGGAACTTTTAACCTGCACGTGCCGTTAAATGTTCGAGAAAATGTTGCAAAAAAATATCGTTAGGTTTTAAAAAATTGATGAACTTTTAACCTGCACATGTTGCAGAATGTTGATAGAATACGTTGCACTGCTGACTTCTATGTGTCATTGAATATGAAAAAAACTTTATAGGGAAAATTAAAAAGAAACTAATAGAGAGAAGTTTTGAAACCTAAAAGAATCAAGCAAGTATTTTAATGTGTTCTTTACATGTATTTATGTGTGGAGGAACAAAATTATAGAAACAACAGCACCAGGAAGAGTAAGAAGCAGGGAGTGGGGGGACGGGGGAGATGGGCACAATGGCACACATGCACAATCAAGTACAGCACAAGTATAGACAAACAATGGCCAAAATGAAACATACCAACAAGGTGCACAAGTCACACAACCCGCCAACATCACACCACTGAATGACCATAGAAGTGAAAACCACGCTGCATTCATACAGGATGTGTACAAAGGCCGGTCGTGGGTGTTGTGGGATGTCTGCGACCGTGGTCATCATGGATGAGATGCCCAGAGACACACTTACCGTTCTTCCTGCACACGGACATGTCAGAGACACCCCTTTCCCCTTGCCGGACTGGCACACCCCTGCGCTGCCCTGTGTAGGCCGGACCAGCACATGCCTGTTGTGCCTGGTGGAGGATGCTTATGTAGCTACATGTCCAGGGTCACTGCCAACGCTGAGGTGACATGGTAACATCTGCTGAAGACAGCAGACTGTGATGTTGCGGGCCCGTGCCTATCACGCTAACACAATGACCACAGGGGCACACTTGCTCAGATGTTGGTTTGGGGGGCATTGACAGTCCCGGGTTTGTTGCGATGAGTCTTGTGGCCCTCATGGGTATCCCTGTATCATGCTCATTGACTCTATGGCACCTGTGGGTGTTCTGGTGTGGCTCTTGGCTGTGTTTCCTTTCATGCTGCAGGTAGTCGTCCTGCTTAATACCAGCAGAATGCAGGTGTAAAATCCCTGGTGGTAACGTGGCTTATCGCCGGAATTGTTTCGCATGGCAGTTGTTGTGAAAGTTGTGATGTGATTTTTTCATGTGCAGAACAATATACGAACTAGGCAGTGTATCCCGTCAAGATCCAGCACCTGATGCACTATTCCCAATCAATATAAATACAATGAGATTTCTTCATTGATTTTGATTGTACACTGTAAGTGCAGCCACTACCTCAGTGCAATTCAATACATGATTTTAGTATTTAGAATAAATCGCAATGGTGCCCCTTGTGTCTTTTTGCACAGGAACTGCTACTCTGCATTTCATTATCAGCACTTTAATGCAACTAAAGTTGAGATAAATCTAACACAGTATTCCTGTGATAAGTGCCCCAAAATGTAACACCATGGTGGATACCACCAAATACCAGTAATAAGAACAAGAAGGAGTCACAGCAGAAAACAACCAAAATGGTTATTAATTTTTTTTTTGTCAATCTTCATTTTTTATAAACATATATAAACGATAAACTAATAAACTAAATTTAACAAAAATAACAGAAAACAACAAGGCGGAAGACTCCTGTGGGTACCATGGATGTCGACGACAGAACCTGGAAAATAAGGCTCAAAATAAGGATATTTGTAATGCGCTTATCAAAGGACTGAGAGAGAGAAACAGAGAAGGAAAAACAAGCCAGAGAGAAAAAGAGAGGGAAGGAAAGAAAGGGAGAACGGTAGAAGGGAGAGAGAGATAGAAGGAAAGGAATGAAGATAGCTTCCAATACGTGAAAGAATAACCAGGTTGGGTGAAACTATTGAGAAATTAGAGGCGTCACAAAACGAAAATACTGTACCTTTATTAAAAACCCTAAGACCCCCATTGCCAAAGGCCAACTCAACAACAGCCAAAACTACACCAAAGGTGTACAATACTAAAAATCCACAAGTAAAGAAATCATCACATAACAGCAACATTAATCAGAGATTGGCTCCCTCTTCCACAGTAGTAGCCCAGATTGATCCAAATAAAAACCTTAGTGCCCCGGAAAATGCTTCACTGACAGAGGGTACAAATCCCAATACGTCATCTGAGGCTCCTATAGCCGACAATGACGAGAGTGAATGGGCTGCAGAGGGTTTTAGTACTGAAGAACATAACAATCAGCCTGGGCCTTTAAAGCCCATAGCATCTCAAAACAGGGCCAAAAATGACCGCCCTGAGAAATTTACAAACCGGACAAAAGCTAAAAAGCCCATCCATATCAACCTTCCCCCGGAATCTCACCCCTACACCATAGTAATGATAGGCGTCCCGAAACTTGGTGAGGGGAAAACGGAAACGTACGGGGAATTAAAAATAAAGTGAGCCTTTGGCTAACCACCCACAGACCGATTCCCTTACACTTTAATGGCTATATATCCCACGTTAGAAGGGTAGACTGGGTGGGACATAGATTTAAGTCCACAGAGGGTGAGTGTATCATCGTAAGCTTTAGAGACTCCCGTGTGGCAAGTTACATTAGCAGTTGGAGGGATGGTCCTATAAATAGTCTGATTCGCATTAAGGGTCTCAGCTATTTCTATCCGCCAAATGATTGGGGTTAATTAACACGTATCAACACTTTTCGCTGGAACAGGGGACATTTAAGGCTTATGTTAATGAATATCCAACCTGGGATATCACAGGGAACTATGGGCATTATACCCCAAATGACTCATTACATCCAAATCGGGTCATATCCAGGGACTATAGAACTAGAAATCCCTTTGCCACGCAACCAGAGAGGCGGGAAGGCCTACATCAATGACATCAATATGTGTACCCTTACTCAACTCATCTTAATAATCAGTACAGTGTCCCTACTTCAAATAGGTTTGATGCCCTCTACGGACAGGGAGGCCTGGAGGGGGTTGATTGACTACCTGTAACGTCCATTTTGCCTGATTATACCGCCTATATACATTACGATATAGGCCTAGGTAATGAGGTTAACACAATTGTGTTACATGAATCCATTCCCGCTGAAAAACCTAAACCAAACAACCTAATAGATCAAGAAAGGGGACCCCCACTAGAGGTCGCACCATCACTAGTCCGGTTAAACCCAACCACTACTGACTTACTAAATGACTATAGTCCTGTTCCCACCCATATAGATCAAATTTATAACACATGGAAGAGCAGGTAGTCACATGTACAGAGCCACCTTACGTAAACCTAGCCGATAAGGTAAACACAGACACAGACACCGAAATACTGTGCTCAGAAATACCTTGTAGTGCAAGCTTAGTCTCTTGGAATACTGCAGGGCTGGCTGATAAAGCTTGTGACCCCACCTGGCTGTCTTTTGTCAAGCAACACGCTGTGATATGCCTCCAAGAAACATGGCTGGTAGAAAAAAACGTTTACATTGAGGGATATCAAAGCTTCTTCACACCAGCCGAACCATCGAATAGTGGAAGAGCAAAGGGGGGCCTGGCAACTTACGTAAACCTGGCACTTACTTGTCAAACAGGCAAGCGTTATTCTGGCAATAGAAATATCCAAGTTCTTGAGCTAAAGAGGGGCAAAAACACTCTGACTCTGATCAACTTTTATAACGCAGTAAATCAGAACGGTGAGTGTAACTTATTGCCCTTGTGTGACTACTTGAGAGATAATGCGGGAATTTTGCCACGCCAAATACTGATTGCAGGTGATTTCAACACCCACCCCTGTGGGAACCCAGGAGTGACTGTTATCAGACAATTGGGATGTAATAGCCTGAAAGGCTTTCACTTTGACCACTCACGGCTTGGAATACAACTAAACACCCTGATGAATGAGAATAATTTAATTACAGCTATGACAGTGGCAGCGGAGCACACCCTTCACCCCGTCCCTACGTATAAAGGCCACACAAATGGGTCATACATAGATCATATCTTATTATCCGCTGATCTTGCCAACTTCGTTGTAGACTTTTCCATCCAAATGAACATTCATTGTGACCACAACCCTATCTGCATCAAAGTGGGTGGGGGAATTTTCGAACAGCGTAAGTCACGTGAAGCTCGTGGGATTATTAAGTGTATAAATGGAAAGCGTCGCCTAAAATGGACAATGGTGAACAGTGAAAATTTGTACATTTCAATGAATAATTTGTGCAGTTCTGAACTTTCTCTCTGTATGTCACCTGCATCATCATCACAACCAACCTTGGCTGCATTTGAGGGCGTTGTATTAACAGTAGGGTCATTGTTAATGGTGCAAGTTAAAGGGAATGCTGGCAGTAACTCGAAATGGTTTGATAATTCCTGCTCCAAGGCAGCCGAGACCTTAAGATGGCCCTGAAAACAAAACCCAAAAACCCGGTTCGTATTAAGGCCATGCGCACCAGGTATAACAAGTCCCTTGCTATACGAAAGAAAGAGGTAAAGGCAAGTGTTTGGGAGACTCTTTTAGACCCTAAAACCTTGGGAAAAAGCGCAAAGTTCTGGGAAATTATAAATAAACCCCTGTTTGACCAACCAAGTAATTCTGTCCTTGGCACAAACATCCCAGAGGAGGAGTGGGTCAACCCCTTCAGTTCGATTTTCAAAAGTAATGAGTCTCAAGCAGAATATAGTTTTGTTGCTCCCAAGGAGAACTTTTTGCTCTTTTCAATAAAAGAGGTTGAAAAAGGAATCCAAGGACTAACAAGTAATAAGGCCCCAGGACCAGATGGCCTCCCTCCGGACCTTTTTAAATCTTATACATCGCTATGGGCTCCTGTTCTCAACGCTGTACTGAATGCAGCAGCGGTCTCTGGTTGCCCAAAGTCGTGGGGGGTGTCTACCATAGTACCCGTGTTTAAGAAGGGAGACCGCAATAGCCCCCTCTGCTATAGATCAATATCTTTAATTAATTCTGTAGTCAAAGTAGTGGGGGGAGTAATCTTAAACAGGTTAGTAGCATGGGCAGATGAAAACAAAGTAATATCCCCAATCCAATATGGCTTCAGGCCCGGTCATTCTACGGTCACCCAGTGCTTGAACCTGTATATGATCATAGGGAAATACACCATGGCCCGGCAAGGTACAATTCACATGGCGTTCATGGACCTATCGTCGGCTTTCGACTGTGTAAACCGCGGTAGGCTCTGGGACGCCATGGCCAAAATGGGTGTAGAGCAGAACCTAATTAACCTGTTAGCAGATATGCATTCCGACACGAGAGCAAATGTCCGGTACACACAAGACTTAAAAGTAACAAGAGACTTTGGAGTGCATCGGGGTGTCCGGCAAGGGTGCATTCTAGCCCTGTTCCTCTTCAATTTATATATAAATGACTTGGAAGAACATCTTCTAAATACGGGAGCAGATTACCCCTATGTCGGACGGAAAGGTCTGCCGGTTCTGCTCTATGCGGATGACGCAGTCCTGTTATCCAGGACTGCAATTGGTCTTCAAACATTGTTAAACTCCTTCTTTGCGTTTATGAAGTCTCGAGATCTGAGCATTAATAACTCCAAATCCTACGCAATGAAGGTAGGCCTAGGTAATAAAAAGCCAAACTCCCTCCATTTTAATGGGGAAAAAATCCCAGTAACAAAAAAATGTTCTTACCTCGGTGTCCTGATCGATCACAAACTGAACTGGGGACCCGCGGTAAAAAAGAAAAAGGGGGAGGTAACCCGGGCAAATGCAGCAATACTTGACTTTGGAAGAAAAATGGGAAATAGCCCGGTGGCTGCACTGCTCCAACTCTACCAGGCCAAGAGCATTGCCATCGCATGCTACGGTAGCGAGCTATGGGGGTACGCCTCACTAGGAGACCTGGAGGTAGTAGAAAACAACTTTCTAAAACAGGTATTGAGGGTTCCAATGGGAACAGCAAACTTTTCTGTACATGAAGAGTTGGGTATGCCCTACCTATGTGACAAGATAGCCGTAAACCCTTTACTTTGCTGGCTAAACTGCTGGTTAAACAGTGACCTACCCCTTACCCAGCAAATCTTGAGGGAAGCATTAACATGGGAAAACAGGCTTAATGTTTCCTGGATTAAGTACTTAAGTAACTGTTTTACTGAATTAGGGGGCCCGAACTCTTTTTAAACCCAGAATCCATTACGAAATTGGATGTTATTAATGTGAAGAAGATCTTTATCACATCTAGGTATTTAGCTCGGGAGGATGCTGAACTAAAGAAAGGCAGTGTACGGAAACACGTGCTACTAAAAACCTCCCTGTTCATGGAACCGTACCTATCATGGCCCATGTCACGTTATGACCGTTTCCTGCTGACAAGGTTTTGCCTGGACCTATTCCACCAATTATTGGCTGTACCTAAGGGGACCCACCGTGGTCAAGTGTTGCCGGCTTGAGGCTGCGACGATAAGTCTCCGCAAGATCTGGCACACTTTCTCTTTATTTGCCCCTACTACACTGTACCACGGAGGCTATACCTAAAACCTTGCCTCAAAAAACTGAACTTTGCACAAATCAGACCCGCACTTTATTACCTTCAGCTGTTAAGTTGCGATTGCGCTTTATTTGTATGCAACTTTTTAAAACTAGCACTTAAATTTTACAAAAGCATGGAGGGGTAACGGTGTCACTGATAGATATATTTTTAGCTAATAATAACTATTTATATTTTTATAGTACATTCTGCTTATGACTTTTTCGTTCTACAATGCTTTTAAAAACCTTTTAAAAATCTTTTTTGACTGTATGTGCTACTGTATGTTTTATGAAATATGCTGTTATGGTTGTTACTACAAATAACCGAATAAAGTTATATGATGATGATGATGATGATGATGATGATGATGATGAAGAACAAGAAGGAGTCACAGCAGAAAACAACCAAAAAGGTTATTATTATTTTTTGTCAATCTTCATTTTTTATAAACATATATAAACGATAAACTAATAAACAAAATTTAACAAAAATAACACAAAACAACAAGGCGGAAGACTCCTGTGGGTACCATGGATGTCAACGACAGAACCTGGAAAATAAGGCTCAAAATAAGGATGTTTGTAATGCGCTTATCAAAGGACTGAGAGAGAGAAACAGAGAAGGAAAAACAAGCCAGAGAGAAAAAGAGAGGGAAGAAAAGAAAGGGAGGGAGAACGGGAGAAGGGAGAGAGAGATAGAAGGAAAGGAATGAAGATAGTGAGAGAGCGAGATAGCGAGAGAGAGAGAGAGAGAGAGAGAGAGAGAGAGAGAGAGAGAGACTGTCGTCTCTGCGCATCCATGAGCAAATAATTACCTGGTGCCACCGGAGTGTGCAGCAGTGGGCACTCCACGTGCCCGTCAAAACTCAGCCGATCTCAGAGGTGTTGCTGAGTCCTGAGTCATGAATGGCAGAGACCACATCAGCTTCTCCACGGATCTCACAGATGTCGCTGAGTCCTGAGTCATGAATGGCGGAGACCACATTAGATTCTCTACGGATCTCACAGATGTCGCTGAGTCCTGAATGGCGGAGACCACATCAGCTTATCTGCGGCCCGGCAGATCTCACACATGTCGCTGAGTCAACAATGGCGGAGACCACCTCAGGCTTTGGTGCCGCTAAGTCTGTGGAACTCAAGTCTGTGCCACGTGGTGGTAGGTCCCTGATGGCCACATGAGTTTCCGGTGGCACTAACCTTATGCATATGAAGTCCGCGCTAAGGGGGCCGGGGCCAGGACCCCTGTCAAATTGGAGGGGTGTATCCAATATGGCAGAGCGGAATTGGTGAATCTTTGCCCCTCTATGAACCATGCTTGTGCACACAGCATGTGGGCCGGTCAAACTAACACCTGTCAGCACTGCTCATATACTTGGAGCCTGGACCGTGCTAGTAAGACGGGTAGGGAGTCTCTCACTGGTGGTCTACTGAATTGCAGATCCCTTAGTAAACATAACATCGAAATTTCGGAGCTGCTCGCAGATGCGAAGCTCGACCTCTTGTTCCTCACGGAGACCTGGCTGGGGGCCAGCTCTGATCCAGACATTATAGAGGCGCTTCCCTCGGGCTATACCATAGCCAGAACTGATAGAGCCGTAGGCAGAGGCGGAGGGATAGCGGTTATCTTTAGGTCCTCCCTTGAGTGCACCTTGGAACCAATCTCAGTAAGTGACAGTGAGGCTGGCATCTTTACACTTAAAATAGGCTTGAATCTGTCAGTGATAGGGATCTTCATTTACAGGCCTCCTGGACCCATCACCCGCTTCCAACCTAGTCTGCTAGCGGGCCTAGCCCATTTAGCCATAAGACGTAGCAAACATTTGGTCCTGGGAGACCTCAACCTCCATTTTGAGGACCCTATGCAGAGGGAAGCTGCTAACCTGCGTCTGGTTTTGCAGTCAATACAGCTGGACTTGAAATCCTGCTCCCCCACACATCAGCAGGGCCACCTTTTGGACCCTGTGTTTGCTAGTCCCGTCCCATGGTCAGACCATTTTTTGGGGCCATTTGTAATAAGGATGCCCGTGAACGAAAGTCATCGGGGGCAATGACTAGTTATCCGCGTAGGAAGTGTAAAAGCTTTCTACAAGATAGTTTTAATACAGAACTTAGTATGGGAGGACCTCCAGGGGGTTGGGATAGTGAATCGGCCTGTGAAAATCTGGATAGGTGGATCCTTACCGCCCTCAACAAGGTGGCACCGCTGATTCTGAATAAAGACAGGGGCAGAGGCATAAAGCCGCCCCTTGGTTTACTCCCACCTTACAGCGGGTTAAAGCAGATTGTAAACGATTGGAGAGGCAGTGGAGAAGGGGATTTCGGTCCCACGACAGGCTGCTATATAGAGAGGAACAGAGGAAGTATCAAATGTTACTCAGACGCGCGAAAGCCACTCACTACAAGGCCAGAATTAGTGGGGCTGAGAATTCTACGAAAGAACTTTTCAAAATGTATAAGTAAATATCCACATTGGATACTACGACAGGGCCAAGCAATGGCTCATTGGAAGAGTGCAATCGGGTGACAAATTTTATTTCTCGCAGAAGGTGAAGAAAATGTATTCATTCTTTTCTGGAGAGGTTACCTGTGGGACTCTTTTTGAAGAACAGTCGGGAGTAAGCAAGACAGAGCTGAAACTGAACAACTTCACGGTTCCCTCTCCATAGTCCCTCAGGAAGATCTGCCTTAGGGTAAAATCAGGCTCTCTCAGAGACCTGGCCCCTCCCAAGGTGATGGGGGATAGCATAGATATCCTTGAGCCGTTTATTAGACATGTGCTAGAGGTGTCGTTCACCTCACACACAGTGCCAGCCAACTGGAAACAAGCTATCTTTCTCCCAATCAGGAAGAAACCTAATGTTAGTCAAGACATATTAGAAAACTTGAGACCCATATCGCTTTTGCCCTTCTTGGCCAAGGTAGCGGAGAAGGTGGCTAATCAACAGCTTATGGCTCATTTGGAAGATGCTAATCTCCTCCATCCCTCTCAATCGGGCTTTCGGGTGGGTCACTCTACGGAAACTGCTCTACTACGTACTACGGAAACCCTCAGACAGGGGGCTGATGCGGGACACACCATGGCACTGATTATGTTAGACCTTAGTGCGGCGTTCGACACTGTGGCACATTACACCTTGCTACAGTGTCTGAACAAGGGTGGGGTCTCGGGGCCGGCTCTGAGTTGGCTAAAGTCTTTTTTAGTAGATCGCAGTTTCCAGGTCAGACAAGGTGCTCATCACTCCGAGGATATCAAACTAGAACAGGGGTTCCTCAGGGCTCTGCCCTCAGTCCCACCCTGTTTAATCTGTATATGTCTCCTCTCACGGAGATAATACAGGCCTTTGGAGTACATGTAGTGTCCTATGCTGATGACACCCAGCTGCTGATTTCCCTATCCCAGGCACCTAAGGTAGCGGCATCCAATTTTAGAGCATGCATGCAGGAGCTGGTCTCCTGGATGGAAAGGAACTGCCTGAAATTAAACGGCAGCAAGACCGAGGTGTTGGTGGTGGGTGGTGACACCTCAAGCTGGTCCTCGGACTGGTGGCCTCCCAGCCTGGGTCCCACTCCTCAACCCCGAACTGAGTCAAAAAATCTGGGTATTTGGGTGGACTCCACCCTTGCCTATGATGGTCATATCCGTCGAGTGGTTGGGAAATGCTTTGGCGTACTAAAGAAATTGCATAAAATGCTGGATTTCCTCCCTTTAGGGGCTAGGATGATGATGATACAGGCTCTTATAACTTCTCAACTTGACTATGGGAACATACTCTATCTGGGAGCCTCGGGCAGGGGCCTTGGACAATTACAGGTCCTACAGAATGCCGCCGCGCGGCTGGTTCTCATGAAGCCTAGGAGGGCGGCTTCAAAGATAGCCTTGAACTTCTTGCACTGGCTCCCAGTTAAGAAAAGAGTTATGTTCAAGTCGCTACTTACCTGTCATCGAATCGCTCATAATGCTGGCCCGGTATATCTGAGAGACCTGGTTACCAGGTATGTCCCTACTAGGTCTCTCAGATCCACAGGGACTGGCTAGCTGATTATCCCTAAGGTAAAGAAGGCTAAAATGGAAGGTAGCTCATTTCGATTTCTAGCGGCTCAGCACTGGAACAAGCTTCCTTTAAATTTAAGATTAGAAAGTTCGGAAACTAATCTGTTCATGACCTAGCTTGTTAAAGCCCCAAGTAGGCGGTAATCTGCTCTCTCTCTCACCCAGCGCGGGGACACGCCGAGATGGCGTAACCAAGCGCTTTATAAATTTCTTTATTATTAATGTTATTAGGCCCCTGACGGCCATACAGCTGAGGGTGCGACTAATCTTCTGCGCATCTTTTCATGGACTCTTTATGGTTGAGACCCGTGGAGCGTCCGCCTTCCACTCAGCCCTGGCAATAAAGGATATGACGTTGTCGATCTATTATGTTTGCGTGGTCACATGGCCTGTGACCCATGTGCCGGATGGGTGTGGTGTGTGTGCAAACCTGCCGTCAGGGAGTGGCCGTGAGATGTTGAGAACTAGACCACTGACCTGCACACCAACAGCGAGTACGCCTATGACATGTAGCTATGTGGGCCAACGACAGAACGTAATCGGAGTGGCGTGGTGTGGTGTACGACGGAACAGGGCAGGGATGCCACAATGATGCAGACGGCTTGTAGTACTGCAACAGTGAGTCGAGCAGATGGGCTGCAGCTGTCCCTCTGCAAGCCTGGGTCCGAACTGTTCATAACTAGGGCTCCCGGTTTTCCGTTTAAACGGATTTTTACATATAAATACAGACAGAAAACTACTTTTCCTTTGTCTGTATTTATATGTAAAAACGGCAAAATACTAGTACATTATGCGGCGCTGCTGTGCTCTAATCCAGTTATCTGACCGTACCCCTCTTTCTGATGCACGGGAAATTCCATCTAACCCTTCCAATCAGGGTCTTTAGGTGACGTACTGCCGTGCCCCTGAACCAATCCTAGTCAGATTTAAGCTCACTGAGTGGGCGTGTGATCCCCTCCGGCCCCACTCTAACATTTGCCCTTTATTTTTGAGGCGCACCCCGATATTTCATACTTTTTGCCTACACTAAGACCAGCACTGGGCCACCATGTTTCCAGAAAGACGCCTCCGTGTCGAAATATGCCTCACAAATCGAAGGGAGTATGGTGCTGTGGTCGGTCCTGCAGACTTGAGGTCACTGCCATTCAGGACTCAGGACACAGTTATACATGTGGGATCAGCTTGTGTTAAAGAGGGTTAGTGGGACTACGTGTCGCCGGTCTTGCATATCGAAATAAGCCTCACTGATCAAAGGGAGTCTGGTGCTGTGGTCACCGCCACGGACTTGGGGTCACTGCTATTCAGTGCTCAGGGCACAGCTACACATGTGGGATCGGCTATTGTGTTGAACAGAGTTAGTGGCACCACATGTCGCCGCCGTTGCATATCGAAATAAGGCTCACTGATCGAAGGGAGTATGGTGCTGTGGTCGGTCCTGCAGACTTGAGGTCACTGCCATTCAGGACTCAGGACACAGTTATACATGTGGGATCGGCTTGTGTTAAAGAGGGTTAGTGGGACTACGTGTCGCCGGTCTTGCATATCGAAATAAGCCTCACTGATCAAAGGGAGTCTGGTGCTGTGGTCTGTCTTGCAGACTTGGGGTCACTGTCATTCAGGACTCAGGACACAGTTACACATGTGGGATCGGCTTGTGTTAAAGAGGGTTAGTGGGACTACGTGTCGCCGGTCTTGCATATCGAAATAAGCCTCACTGATCAAAGGGAGTCTGGTGCTGTAGTCACTGTCACGGACTTGGGGTCACTGCTATTCAGTGCTCAGGGCACAGATACACATGTAGGATCGGCTTGTGTTGAAGACGGTTAGTGGCACCATGTGTCTCCGGTCTTCCACAGTGTAGGCCAGAGGTAGTGGTGAGCAAGGGCCCACAGCCACGTGCATATGCTGGTGGCCCCACCGGCCTGCGTAGTACAGGTTCAGTGGCACCACGTGTCGCTGGCCTTCTATATGCAAATATCACTCACTGTTTGAACGGAGTCTGGTGCTATGGTCGCTGCCGCGAAGTTGGGGTCGCTGCCATTCAGGACTCAGGAACCAGTTACACATGTGGGATCGGCTTGTGTTGAACTGGGTTAGTTGACACCACGTGGCAGCGGTCAGCAAAGGCCCACAGGCACGTGACGTTGACTTGAGCTGCACAGATTGGGAGCATTTGGTCTTCTTAACCCATTATAGTCTCTTACACAATTTGCGTTGCTACTAATCTTGAATTGTGAACCATGGTAACCACAGTGTAGGCCGGAGGCAGTGGTCAGGGTGGGCACACAGCCACGTGGCATTGAGTTGAGCTGCGCAGTTAGTGGCACCTGGAGCACTCAGCGTGTGCGCACCCTGCGATGATACATGGTCCTGGTGGGCCGCACTGGGAGCAATGTATTTTGTCTAATGAATTCTGCCTTAATAAGGCCACGTGGTGATGACTTGTGGCGCAGTGAGTTAGTTATGTTATGTTATGTTATGTTATATGATTTTTGTATAGCGCACGGATGCCGCAGCAAAGTGGCGTCCTGGCGCTTTGGAGAATAATAACACAATACGACAGAAAAGGTAGGAAAAAAATGGGCCTAGATTGTGGTAAAAAGGAAGGTTTTAAGTGCCTTCCTGAAAGGAAGCAACTCAGGAATAGAGCGTAAAGGGGCAGGCAGAGAGTTCCAAAGAGTTGCCGCCAACACTGAAAAAGAGCGTCCGCCCATCTTAGATTTTTTAAAACGTGGCACAATGGCCAGATTTAATCCGGCAGAGCGAAGAGCTCTGGCAGGGACATAGTGCTGGATAGTCTGAGCAAGGATAGGAGGGGAGGCTGCTTTGAGAATTTTAAAAGTTAAGCAGAGAGCTTTAAACTTAATTCTCTGCCCCACCGGCAGCCAATGGAGATCCTGGATAGTCCGACGGGCCGAGACAAACTTCGGAAGGCCAACAAGCATCCTAGCTGCCGCATTCTGAACTCTCTGAAGGCGAGATAGCTCGGCCTGGTTTAGGCCCAAAAACAGGGAGCTAGCATAATCCAGTCTGGTAAGAACCAGGGCTTGGACAATAATCTGTCTGGTCTCCGCATCGAAGAACTTAAAGATTGGTCGGAGACACTGCAGAGTACCAAAACAAGTGCCGGCCACACGTTTTGTGTGGGAAGTGAAAGAGAGCTTGTTGTCGAACCACACCCCAAGGTTTCTAACCTCAGTCACAGGGGAAGGGACAGGGCCAAGATCAGAAGGCCACCACTGATCTCCCCATAATTCATTTTCCCTACCAAAAATAATGACCTCAGTCTTATGAGGTTCCGTGACAATTGTAAGTGATGTTTTTCGACTCGCACGAATATGGTCGAGTCTGGTATCTACGGACCGCAAATGACGAGTTTAGTAAGTGTGCGCAGTTTCGCTGTGCTAACTTAAACTGTTCGCTTGCTACGTGGGTTTTTCATCTGTACCCACGGGTTCCATCTTAGATACCAGTTCCGGTGGAGGCAGGACGGTGTTACGAGCGAGTCTTCAGAGGTTCACAAAATCGCAAGGTTGGGAGAGGATAAAAGTAAAAAGACCCCCGAAAACCTGAAACTGTGGCTAACAACGCTTAAAGAAAAGGAGGTAGCGTTCCCTCAACCTCAGGCTGTCAAGGATAATTGCAGCTCATAATTGGTATCAAGACACCACTAAAGGAGGTGCAGGGAAGAACAGCCTGAATGTCATCATCAGATGCAAAACGAATCGGCACAGCAAGATAACCAATGCTAGACGGCGCACATAGAAAGACGTACCTGCTTAAAAGACACCATTGAATATGTGTCTTCCAGATATTAAATAATTTCTACGATCCCACTAAACTTGATGCTAGTGGTGCAAATTATAAATTAAAAATCAGATGGAGACACAGTGGTCCTGAAAAGACTAAGAAGGACACCAAATCCCTACATTCCAAAAAGAAGTAGAAAAACTTTTAATCTTCGTCCGTCCGGAGGAAGGTGCTAAAATTGTAACCAACGCACCGAAACGCGTCGACAGTGGGACTTTTAATGTTTATGAAATGTATATATTTTTTAGAAGTTAATTTGTAACAAAGAAAGTATTTGATTTTAAATATTGTGTGTGCTTCTGAAATAGATACCGTAATCGGAATTGTTATATAGTGTATACATAAGATTGTACCAGAGCACCGAATTGAAGTATATATTGAATGCATTTTTAGGATTTCATTGAATACTAATGTTTTTATACAAATAAACCTTGAGTTACTAAAATGATACTTTAGTGTGGAGCACGAATACTTGTCTGGTGTCACAATTTACGGACCCAAAGTCATTGATTTTAAAGTGTAGACCTTTTGGTCACCAGCTAAAAGAAAAATACACAGAAAGGAACCCTTTTTTGATAAACAATCCATCTTAGATACGGCATCCATTTTGTCTCTTGCCCTCAAGTAGCCAGCGAACGGACGCTGTCCGCTTCGCGACCCTGGGACTCCCAAGATATTTGCGGAAGACACATGTCCTTTGTAAGTGTCTTTATGATGAGGGGGATGATACTGTAAGGCAGATGCCCCCGTTCGAGGCTCATCTTGCCGTGCTGGTTTATTGTCTTAGCCGTGCATCTCATTAGGCACGTCCCTTTGATGCCTGTAGCTCGTGTTTCCCGATACCTCCTCTTTTACACCCTTTCCAATCTCCCTACTGTTTCCATCTTCCTCTACACCTGTCCCTGTTCCTATTTTCGATCTGTTTTACTGCTGATTGGAATGTACTAATGGTGGGAAGATGGGTTTTTACAGTTGGGAACCGCCAAATGTTTCCGCACTTATGTTCCGGACCTTATGAGCATCAAAGTGACCAAAGCGACCCCTCTCGGGGATAATTGTGGGAACCGGGTTGTAAACCTTTGTCTGCTATGCAAACCTATGGGAAAATCGTGTATAAAAGGAGCGATCCACAGAACCAATTCGAAGCAGTCTCCCCAAGTTGCACGTGTTGTACTTGTCGTGACTTCTGTGTTCCCTGCAGTAAATAAACCTTGAATCTTTGACGCCGAAGGAAGTGTCCCGTGTCCTGTCATTCGTACGCCGGAGCAGGTTACCCACGAAGGTTTCAGGTGTTGTCCCCTGGCACCGCTGGGTCTTAAAGAACCCAGTCCTTCAGTTGGCGCCCTATGT
Organism: Lissotriton vulgaris; assembly: GCF_964263255.1. Taxonomy (NCBI): domain Eukaryota; kingdom Metazoa; phylum Chordata; class Amphibia; order Caudata; family Salamandridae; genus Lissotriton; species Lissotriton vulgaris. Next base: position 14,090,973 of record NC_141695.1, read on the forward strand.
GGGGCTGCATCAGTGGTACCGGTCCAAGCCCGACGATCGTGAGGAACTTCGTGTGAAATCTCCGAGGGAAGGTGCACTCCGCTTCATCGATCCTGTTGTCGAAATAAGTGGCCCGAAGACTTTTCCCGCGAAGATTCCCGCCTCCTGACGGCTGCGACGGACTGCTGCCCTGACTGCAAAAACAGGGAGCTAGCATAATCCAGTCTGGTAAGAACCAGGGCTTGGACAATAATCTGTCTGGTCTCCGCATCGAAGAACTTAAAGATTGGTCGGAGACACTGCAGAGTACCAAAACAAGTGCCGGCCACACGTTTTGTGTGGGAAGTGAAAGAGAGCTTGTTGTCGAACCACACCCCAAGGTTTCTAACCTCAGTCACAGGGGAAGGGACAGGGCCAAGATCAGAAGGCCACCACTGATCTCCCCATAATTCATTTTCCCTACCAAAAATAATGACCTCAGTCTTAGAGGCATTAAGTTGGAGCCGATTGTTCGCCATCCAGCCTGCCACAGCTTTTAGAGCTGACTGAAAGGTGGGGGCATCCATATTGGAATCGCCATTAAGTGCCACCGCCAACTGCGTGTCATCGGCGTATGACACTAAGGAGAGACCAAAACTGTGGGCTACCTCCGCTAATGGCTGAACATATAAGTTAAACAAGGTAGGGCTTAGGGCCGACCCTTGGGGAACACCCTGGAGTATGGGGCGAGAAGCAGAAACAAAAGGGGGAGTGGAAACCTTGAAGGCTCGATCCTTAAGAAAGGAGCGAAACCACTCGAGTGCCACCTCTCCGACTCCTGCTTCCATCAGGCGATGTAACAGAATCTGGTGAGACACCGTATCGAATGCGGCACTAAGATCCAAAAGGATCAGTGCCGCCGTCTGACCCAGATCCAACAGATGCCTGATGTGTTCCACCACAGCCAGAAGGGCAGTTTCTGTGCTGTGGCCTGCGCGAAACCCGTTTTGGGAATTATCCAAAATATTTGCTTCCTGCAGGTGAGAAGATAGAATAGCATTAGCATGAGCTTCTGCTAATTTGGCTGGCCAAGGGAGAAGAGAAATAGGTCGGTAGTGTTCAGGCTTGGTAGGGTCAAGGGCGGGTTTTTTAAGAATTGGAATAACCGTCGCCTGTTTCCAAGCTTTAGGAACACTGCCCGTGCTGAAGGACAAATTAATAAGGCCATGTAGAGCAGGATAGCAGCCTTCAGCAAATTCCCGGAATTGAGTGGGTCTCATGGGGTCGTCCGGGGAGCCAGATTTAACTTTAGTCGTCAGGGCAATGAATTCATCTAAGGTCGGACTAGGAATAATCAATAATGGTTTATGAACCAGTGACGTAGGGCTAGTCTCCACGATAGGAAGCTGAGCGAATGACTTATAGATAGCCTCCACCTTTTCGACAAAAAATGAGGCTAAGTCCTCACAGTGCGTCATAGAGGGTTGAAGAGAAGCAGTATCAATCCTTTTACTAGTAAGGTCCTTACACACCCTGAAGATGACCTTAGTGGGGTTGGTGCTGTTCTTTATCTCCTGAGAGTAAAACGCAGCCCTGGCCGTGCATATGGCCCGATGATACACTCTAGTGCAAGTCCTATAGGCTGCCTTGAGGTCAGTATCATAAGTTTTGCGCCACGCGCGTTCTGCCTTTTTACAGGAGATTTTGAGTGTTTTAAGGGAATCGTTATACCAGGGGTTAGAAGGACTAGATCTAGTCTTACTCCACTTAGCCGGAATAAGTAAATCTAATGAGTGATTTAGCCACTCACAGAAGCTGTCGTAGCCGCAGGAAACTTCAGTGGGGGGTAGAGGATGAAATTTCATCAGGAGCTGATGGAAATGCTCTAAATTTAAGTTTCTCCAAGGGCGTCTAAGACTAGCTGAGGGATTGTTTTTAGGACGGGAAAAGGAGGTTGTAATACGAAATTCAATGAGATGATGGTCAGTCCATGCCATGGGTCTGGGATGGAGTACTGAGATATTCGTAGAGAGATTTGTCAAAACGGGATCTAATAGATGGCCGCCTGTGTGAGTTGAGGATTGTACCATTTGGGTCAGTTGGAACGCCTCGAGATCAGCCAACAAGCTATGGATCGAGTTGGAAAGTGGGGCGTCCATATGCAAGTTGAGGTCGCCGATAATCGTAAAGTTGGCAGTTTTTAAGGCTAAGGAGGAAATTACCTCCGGAAGGCTTTGACGAAAAGCGGCGTCAGGCCCAGGAGTTCTGTAAATTAGAAGTCCCGTGAAGGTGAAATGGGGATTCACTGAGATGTTAAAAAGAGCACTCTCGCAACCAGCTATGGTGATAGGTTTCCAGATGCAGGGGTAGCAAGTTTTTACCGCAACTGCAATACCTCCACCTCTGGCCTTGCGAGGGAGAGAGTGCATAATATAGCCCGCAGGAAGGGCTAGATTAATGACCGCCATGGACTGGTCATGCAGCCAAGTTTCCGTAAAGAAAAAGATGTCCGGATTATCATCAGAAATCAAAGAGAGGACTTCTTGGGAGTGACAAGACAATGATCTAACATTCAAATGCATAACTTTAAGGGTAGATTGATTAACTGTGCCTATAGTATCAGCTGGTTGATTGTCAGCCAAGGGCCTCGACTGGAGACTGTTAATGCACACTGGCATAGGAAGATTAAAAGGACAAGTGGGGCATTGGAAAGGACCACTGAGAGGATCCAAGGAGCCAAGGCAGCATTCACATACCTGGTGTCGTAAGGAACGCAGGTTCTCTGCAGATATCATGCTAAAAGGTCCAGAGTCCCCTGCCCTAGCCCTGCCTTAGCGCTGACGGGCGCAGACGGGCAGGACTCTGGCGAGACTCAGGCGTAGCGAAGGCGCGACCGCTGCGCTTGACCGCTACGTTCCAAGCGAGAATTAAGTAGGCGAGTGGCGGAACAAGCGCTAGCGCGCTAACCCCCAGCAGGAAGGAACCAGCCTTCCCAAGATGGCGTCGTCACGATGTAATCACATGAGTCAAGGAACCCAGGAGCCCGGACCCGCTAAGTAGCGGTGCTGTACTTTGTATTATAGTGCTGAGAGGGCCAGGGGAGGTCGCAGCAATAGCGGAGATAAAAACAGGGCGAAATAACACAGGTAAACGAAAATACAAAAAGGGTTTTTTAAAAATGCGAAGCGCGGGCCACAGCGCAGCGCAGTTCAATGATTCGCTCTGAGCGCAATAGAACGCGGTGGTCACCTTCTCCAGGCTGACCCCGAGTTGAAGCTCACCTTAAGTAGGCGAGTGGCGGAACAAGCGCTAGCGCGCTAACCCCCAGCAGGAAGGAACCAGCCTTCCCAAGATGGCGTCGTCACGATGTAATCACGTGAGTCAAGGAACCCAGGAGCCCGGACCCGCTAAGTAGCGGTGCTGTACTTTGTATTATAGTGCTGAGAGGGCCAGGGGGGGTCGCAGCAATAGCGGAGATAAAAACAGGGCGAAATAACACAGGTAAACGAAAATACAAAAAGGTTTTTTTTTAAATGCGAAGCGCGAGTCACAGCGCAGCGCAGTTCAATGATTTGCTCTGAGCGCAATAGAACGCGGTGGTCACCTTCTCCAGGCTGACCCCGAGTTGAAGCTCAACTTAAGTAGGCGAGTGGCGGAACAAGCACTAGCGCGCTAACCCCCAGCAGGAAGGAACCAGCCTTCCCAAGATGGCGTCGTCACGATGTAATCACGTGAGTCAAGGAACCCAGGAGCCCGGACCCGCTAAGTAGCGGTGCTGTACTTTGTATTATAGTGCTGAGAGGGCCAGGGGGGGTCGCAGCAATAGCGGAGATAAAAACAGGGCGAAATAACACAGGTAAACGAAAATACAAAAAGGGTTTTTTTAAAATGCGAAGCGCGAGCCACAGCGCAGCGCAGTTCAATGATTCGCTTTGAGCGCAATAGAACGCGGTGGTCACCTTCTCCAGGCTGACCCCGAGTTGAAGCTCACCTTAAGTAGGCGAGTGGCGGAACAAGCGCTAGCGCGCTAACCCCCAGCAGGAAGGAACCAGCCTTCCCAAGATGGCGTCGTCACGATGTAATCACGTGAGTCAAGGAACCCATGAGCCCGGACCCGCTAAGTAGCGGTGCTGTACTTTGTATTATAGTGCTGAGAGGGCCAGGGGGGGTCGCAGCAATAGCGGAGATAAAAACAGGGCGAAATAACACAGGTAAACGAAAATACAAAAAGGGTTTTTTAAAAATGCGAAGCGCGAGCCACAGCGCAGCGCAGTTCAATGATTCGCTCTGAGCGCAATAGAACGCGGTGGTCACCTTCTCCAGGCTGACCCCGAGTTGAAGCTCACCTTAAGTAGGCGAGTGGCGGAACAAGCGCTAGCGCGCTAACCCCCAGCAGGAAGGAACCAGCCTTCCCAAGATGGCGTAGTCACGATGTAATCACGTGAGTCAAGGAACCCAGGAGCCCGGACCCGCTAAGTAGCGGTGCTGTACTTTGTATTATAGTGCTGAGAGGGCCAGGGGGGGTCGCAGCAATAGCGGAGATAAAAACAGGGCGAAATAACACAGGTAAATGAAAATACAAAAAGGGTTTTTTTAAAATGCGAAGCGCGAGCCACAGCGCAGCGCAGTTCAATGATTCGCTCTGAGCGCAATATAACGCGGTCGTCACCTTCTCCAGCAGCTGAAGCACACAGCATGCGTGCAGCCTGCGAAGGTCGCACTAGGAGCAATGTCTTTTGTCTAATGAATTCTACCTGAATAAGGCAACGTGGTGATGACTTGTGGCACAGTGAGTTAGTAGCACCTGAAGCACTCAGCGTGTGCGCAGCCTACGATCATGCGTGGTCTGTGCAGTCCGCATTGGGAGCAACGTGTCTTGCGTACTGGAGTGCGTGATCTGCAATGGCCACTGCATCTGAATTGTGAGCCCTGCTGTCCGCAGCGTAGATGGAAGGCAGTAGTTGGTGCAGACATAAGTCTGCGGAGCTGTGCCGCTGGATTCTCATGGGGCCTGTGTCGAGGAGGCCCACAGTAATGGCAGCAGCCACGTGCCAGGGTGAGGGTCGCTGCTCTGGTAGAGTCCTTGGTCTTCCCACAAGTGAACTACGCCAAGGGCCTGGCCTATTTATTCATACTGCTACGCTGGAGTGGCATACAATGGACCAGCCCACTCTGCTTCCGTTTCCAGGGGGAAAAACACAGCTACATGACCGAGATCTTCGCCATTGCGTGAGGTAACATGGTTGAGTCCACTGTGCACTACACTACAAGTATCAATACTATATCTCCACATGGAGAGGTGCTTTGCATAGTGAGGTCTGTGCAGCATATCACCGGTACACTTGGCCTTGTGTGCATTATTATTGATGGGCGACTTGCGTCCTTCACACATACTTGGTTGCCACATCTCCTGACATTCAGCTATTGTGCGGCTGAGGGGCCATGGCATTTTGGGAACGTCCGTTGTCCTGTTTTGTGCTGCCTCGATGGTAGTAGGGGGGGTGGTCCGGGGGGGAGGTTCTGGTGGTGGTGGCGCTGGGTGTTGTGGTCTTGTTGGGTGTCTGAGGTGCATGATCAGTAGCTCTATCACGTTTTGGTCTTCAGATGTGGCTGTGAGTTGGGTCCAATTCACGAAGTAGATAGTTGACCTTCCTACACCAGTTAAAGGTTGATGTTAATTTGTTACTGGTAACTTGGCTTATCGCCAGCTTTTTGGATCGCATTGAAGATTTGGCTGGCCGTTGAAAATATGGGGAAGTGATGTTTTAGTTTTTAGTTTCTATGGGAACGCTTACTTTGCATATTGTTAGCGTTAGTAGTGGGTCTCGTTTGTGGTGATTTTTTTGGGCGGGAGGTATAGATGAAAAACTGGTGAGATTTGCAGTTTTCACCAGGTTGAGAATGAGATGATAATTTAAAAACACAAAAAAATAGGTTTAATGAACATTATAATTAGAAATTAGCATTTAAAAAGCCTTTGAAATTCCCTGAAAAAACCAAAGGTTTCAGGCACATTATAGTTAGAAATTAGCATTTAAAAAACCATTGAAATTCACTGAAAAAACCATAGGTTTCAGGGATGTTATAGTTAGAAATTATGCATTTAAAAAACCTTAGAAATTCAGTGAAAAAACCATAGGTTTCAGGGGTGTTATAGTTAGAAATTATGCATTTAAAAAACCTTGGAAATTCACTGAAAAAACCATAGGTTTCAGGGGTGTTATAGTTAGCTGGACACTTCACTTGTACAAAATGATATAAATTCCCCTGGTATAGGTAGTTGAGCTAACTATAACTCGCGCCCCAGCAATGCACTGCTGACCATGTCATATATTACCTCATTCATAACATGGTCTGTGTCAGGCCTGTAAATATTTGAATATCTGGACAGTCCTTAACAGTTCAAAGAATCTTTCTCAAGTGTGCGCGAGGTGACGGTGTAAAAGTGCAATTACTGCCGCGGAGGAGTGGCGGTGATTGTGGTGGAAGTAGGGGTGCTTACGAATTACCAGCGCTACTCCTCAAACCATCTCTGAATTCAATGCAAAATGTGACTCGTCTGCATTGTTCTTTGCCTCTGTGTGTGGTTATGTGGATCTGTATGCAAACATGTGTGTTTAGAAGCCCAGTGTCCTGTGAGCATATGTGTTTGCATGCATCATCTGTAAATAGACAAATCAGATTGCCACTGTGTGTGCACATATGTAAGCCTATGCAATGACGCCTGAAACAAGCCCATTTCCTGGTGGGTGCCCCTATGTGTTTGCATGGAAACACATGGGTGTAACCAAGCCTGTATGACCCTGTAGACCCACATGTATGTGCGTGCAGACAAATGTGCATAAACGCGCCCTCTTACCTCTGTGTGCACTTATATGTTTATGCGAGCACACAAAACTCTTGACGTTGTATAAACATGCTTGCATGCAACCGTGTGCTCATATGTATGTGCTTGCAGACTTATATTTTTAAATAGGCCTGCTTGCCACTGTGTGCGCATATGTCTGCTGATGCAGACATATGTGTTAAAAGAAGCTCCCTTGCCGTTGTGTGCGCATATATGTGCGCATATGAATCACAGATAAACAAGCCCGCTTGTCTGTGTGTGTGCCCATAGCTATGTTTATTCAAGTGTACATGTAAAGAAACTTGCTTACCTCTGTACGAGCACATGCACGTGCACGCAGACATTTGTAGAAAAACTCCTTATTACCGCTGTGTGCACTTATCTATGTTTATGCCACCTCATGAATCAATATCGAAACCTTCTTGCCGCTATATAAATAAACTTGCTTGCCCCTGTGTTCGTATATGTAAGTGTATGCACACAAATGTGTATAACTGAACATGCTTATCCATGTATTCCAACACATATGTGCATGCAGACATATGTGAATTACCCCTCTTACTGCTGAGTCTGCATTTGTATGTGCATGCAGGGAAATGTGCATAGACAAGCCCTATCTAACCGTGTGTGCATATACACGTGCGTATGAACACGCCCTCTTACCGATGTGTACGCATAGGTATGTATGTGCAAACATGTATAAACATGCCCACTCGCCGGCCTTGACCCTTTGCGCGCATATGTGTGTGCATGTTGACGTATGTGCATAAGCACACCTGCTTGCTTCTGTGTGCGCATATGTCTGCGCATGGAGATCTGTTTCTCATAACAAGCCCTCTTAGCGACGTGTGCTCATAGGCACGTGCATGCATCGCACACACATCTGTATACACCAGCCCTTAGGCGTGCGCTTTTAGTAGGTGTTTTCAAGCTCATGAATATGCAAGTCCTCTTGCCGCTGGGAATGAGTATGGAAGTGCGTGCAACATACGTGTAAAATACAGAAGCCCGGAGACAAGCGCATGAGCGCATGCACACTGCCCTTGACTGCCCCCTACAGCCCGGGGCCTGCTATTACCAGAAGCAGGGTGCATTAACAGGAAGGACCCGGGCTATGTCACTGTGTGTGCTAATAACCATTTCAAAGATCTGGGCCGGGGCTGATTCAGGTCCTCGTGTATTTACATCCTGGCTGAGAGCACGCGCATGCATATGCACATTCTCAGACACTTTCTCCCAAAACATTTACACATTTAGTCATCTTAACAATCCCTGTGCCCACCCTATGTATCCATGCCAGTTCTCTCTTTCCTTTTGATGCTCACAATTCCTGCTCACCCCCGTCAAAGCGCTTTCTCCAAACCTGGCTGTTGCAGCAATCTACCCCATCCATCCCCATTTAAAAAATGTCAGCTTCACAACATCCTTGTTGGCAGACCCACAATCTAACTACAATCTAACTACTTTCGAAAATACTTAACCAGCCAAACCAATAAAAAAGAACAATTTTATAATAATAATAAGCTGAAAATATAAACATGTTGCCATAAATAACTCCTTTTGCTGATTGCTTTTCATTTTAGAAAAAACAGAGCAGAAGAATAAAACATGAATCCTCAGTTCTCGTTTTCCTTGTTTAAATTGCGGATATAATTATGATCTGCCACCTTTGCAGGATTAATGACCTCACAACTCAGATATATATATATATATATATATATATATATATATATATATATATATATATATATATATATATATATATATATATATATATATATACTGAAAAAAACATAGGTTTCAGGCCTGTTATAGTTAGAAATTAGCATTTAAAAAACCATTGAAATTCTCTGAAAAAACCATAGATCTCAGGGACGTTATAGCTGGACATTTCACTTGTACAAAACCATTGAAATTCCCCCATTATAGTTGGTTGAACAACACTATCATATGCACTCATACATGCATACAGACACTCACACACCACCACTCAGCCAGACTTACTCACACACCTAGTCAGTCATGCAAAACATCAAGTACACTTCCATTTACTGACCTATAGTTATATACACACCACATCAGTTATTCAACCAGAAACACATCCATATTTACTCTTTTCTACAATCACTGATACCAATACACACTCATCCCTGCAGCCACTCTCCTCACAATCACTGACTCTCATGTATAGTTATTTATATACTTCAACTTTCACATGCACAGCCTTTTATATATTTAGTTACTTGGACATGTAACATTGAGACATCCATTCTCTCACCAACACACCATACACACACACTCACTCATACAGCTGTTTCCACATGCACTCTTGAACCCGTACACACGGTGAATCAACCACTCAAACATCTATGCACAGACTCACACACTTCCCACGCACTCACACACACACCTAGGCACCCATACAGATACTCAGACAACCAATCAATAACCCATATATATCCTCTTTTAGCTACTCACCAACCCATGCAACCGCTTACACACCAACTGTCAAACTGAACTGTGTGAATGTCTGTATCAGTCACTAACCCATGCATTCAGTAAGACACTCACTTAAACAGTCAGTCACATACCTACTAAATACTCCATCCAGACACTTGTCATTTGAGATGTCATCAGTGATGTCATCAATGATGTCACTGATCATGTCATGAATGATGTAATATGTGACATTATCCGCAGTGCATGGCGGGGGCGCGAGTTATAGTTAGTTCAACTAACTATAACCTGGGAATTTCTATGGTTTTGTATGAGTGAAATGTCCAACTAACTATAACGTCTCTGAAACCTATGTTTTTTTCAGTGACTATATATATAAAGGCACTTTGTACAAAGCTGGTGACTAACCCGAAGGTGAAAATCTTGCCAAAAACTACATTGGGGGACACTACTAACGAAGAGACAGCAACGGTGCATTCTGGTTACTGTGGTGCAAAGGACACAGGGAGAAAACAGTAATGTGAAATAGTAACGGGAAACATGTATTAAAAATACTGCATCTTCAAGGAACTGTCCGGTGGTAACTGCGGAGTACTTCCCTGCACTATGCCATGCAATTATGAACTACAAAGACCCTGCTGTCACTTTAATTTGAACTGTTGGGCACTAGTCCTTCCTCGATGTTTAGAGTCACGTTTATTTTAAAAGCTAACGAACCCATCCCCTGCAAAGCTGCATATGATTAAGCCTCATGGAGGCGAAACGCGTCATGCAATGCTGTCTCCATTAAAAGCAACTACAAACAGCACGATTGAAGTGGCCGTCATTGAGTTACTTATCGTAACTTACAGGTGGAGATTTGTAAGGTGTCTGACACACCTTGGAAAGACGGCCCTGACTCGCTTGGCGGAGGCGCTTTCCTTGTCAGGATCGTGAGAGTGGAGAGAATCCAATTTAAAAGCGCCCGCCGGCTGTGGAATGCAATTCTACTACAGAAAGATGAAGAGGCCTCGGTGAGGGGCCCGCCTCGACTGCAGAGAAGAACACAACGCAGCCAGAGTTGGCGACGGAGACTGTCTCTGAGCCCGTCATGCTGAAGGATGCTTCTTGGAGGACAAATGGAGAAAAAAAACGGAACATAACCTGGATGGTAGCGAGATACCCTTCGGCTCACATCACTGCTGGGAAATACAAGCCACACTTGGAATTGTTCCTTTAAAGGCACTTTGTACAAAGCTGGTGACTAACCCGAAGGTGAAAATCTTGCCAAAAACTACATTGGGGGACACTACTAACGAAGAGACAGCAACGGTGCATTCTGGTTACTGTGGTGCAAAGGACACAGGGAGAAAACAGTAATGTGAAATAGTAACGGGAAACATGTATTAAAAATACTGCATCTTCAAGGAACTGTCCGGTGGTAACTGCGGAGTACTTCCCTGCACTATGCCATGCAATTATGAACTACAAAGACCCTGCTGTCACTTTAATTTGAACTGTTGGGCACTAGTCCTTCCTCGATGTTTAGAGTCACGTTTATTTTAAAAGCTAACGAACCCATCCCCTGCAAAGCTGCATATGATTAAGCCTCATGGAGGCGAAACGCGTCATGCAATGCTGTCTCCATTAAAAGCAACTACAAACAGCACGATTGAAGTGGCCGTCATTGAGTTACTTATCGTAACTTACAGGTGGAGATTTGTAAGGTGTCTGACACACCTTGGAAAGACGGCCCTGACTCGCTTGGCGGAGGCGCTTTCCTTGTCAGGATCGTGAGAGTGGAGAGAATCCAATTTAAAAGCGCCCGCCGGCTGTGGAATGCAATTCTACTACAGAAAGATGAAGAGGCCTCGGTGAGGGGCCCGCCTCGACTGCAGAGAAGAACACAACGCAGCCAGAGTTGGCGACGGAGACTGTCTCTGAGCCCGTCATGCTGAAGGATGCTTCTTGGAGGACAAATGGAGAAAAAAAACGGAACATAACCTGGATGGTAGCGAGATACCCTTCGGCTCACATCACTGCTGGGAAATACAAGCCACACTTGGAATTGTTCCTTTAAAGGCACTTTGTACAAAGCTGGTGACTAACCCGAAGGTGAAAATCTTGCCAAAAACTACATTGGGGGACACTACTAACGAAGAGACAGCAACGGTGCATTCTGGTTACTGTGGTGCAAAGGACACAGGGAGAAAACAGTAATGTGAAATAGTAACGGGAAACATGTATTAAAAATACTGCATCTTCAAGGAACTGTCCGGTGGTAACTGCGGAGTACTTCCCTGCACTATGCCATGCAATTATGAACTACAAAGACCCTGCTGTCACTTTAATTTGAACTGTTGGGCACTAGTCCTTCCTCGATGTTTAGAGTCACGTTTATTTTAAAAGCTAACGAACCCATCCCCTGCAAAGCTGCATATGATTAAGCCTCATGGAGGCGAAACGCGTCATGCAATGCTGTCTCCATTAAAAGCAACTACAAACAGCACGATTGAAGTGGCCGTCATTGAGTTACTTATCGTAACTTACAGGTGGAGATTTGTAAGGTGTCTGACACACCTTGGAAAGACGGCCCTGACTCGCTTGGCGGAGGCGCTTTCCTTGTCAGGATCGTGAGAGTGGAGAGAATCCAATTTAAAAGCGCCCGCCGGCTGTGGAATGCAATTCTACTACAGAAAGATGAAGAGGCCTCGGTGAGGGGCCCGCCTCGACTGCAGAGAAGAACACAACGCAGCCAGAGTTGGCGACGGAGACTGTCTCTGAGCCCGTCATGCTGAAGGATGCTTCTTGGAGGACAAATGGAGAAAAAAAACGGAACATAACCTGGATGGTAGCGAGATACCCTTCGGCTCACATCACTGCTGGGAAATACAAGCCACACTTGGAATTGTTCCTTTAAAGGCACTTTGTACAAAGCTGGTGACTAACCCGAAGGTGAAAATCTTGCCAAAAACTACATTGGGGGACACTACTAACGAAGAGACAGCAACGGTGCATTCTGGTTACTGTGGTGCAAAGGACACAGGGAGAAAACAGTAATGTGAAATAGTAACGGGAAACATGTATTAAAAATACTGCATCTTCAAGGAACTGTCCGGTGGTAACTGCGGAGTACTTCCCTGCACTATGCCATGCAATTATGAACTACAAAGACCCTGCTGTCACTTTAATTTGAACTGTTGGGCACTAGTCCTTCCTCGATGTTTAGAGTCACGTTTATTTTAAAAGCTAACGAACCCATCCCCTGCAAAGCTGCATATGATTAAGCCTCATGGAGGCGAAACGCGTCATGCAATGCTGTCTCCATTAAAAGCAACTACAAACAGCACGATTGAAGTGGCCGTCATTGAGTTACTTATCGTAACTTACAGGTGGAGATTTGTAAGGTGTCTGACACACCTTGGAAAGACGGCCCTGACTCGCTTGGCGGAGGCGCTTTCCTTGTCAGGATCGTGAGAGTGGAGAGAATCCAATTTAAAAGCGCCCGCCGGCTGTGGAATGCAATTCTACTACAGAAAGATGAAGAGGCCTCGGTGAGGGGCCCGCCTCGACTGCAGAGAAGAACACAACGCAGCCAGAGTTGGCGACGGAGACTGTCTCTGAGCCCGTCATGCTGAAGGATGCTTCTTGGAGGACAAATGGAGAAAAAAAACGGAACATAACCTGGATGGTAGCGAGATACCCTTCGGCTCACATCACTGCTGGGAAATACAAGCCACACTTGGAATTGTTCCTTTAAAGGCACTTTGTACAAAGCTGGTGACTAACCCGAAGGTGAAAATCTTGCCAAAAACTACATTGGGGGACACTACTAACGAAGAGACAGCAACGGTGCATTCTGGTTACTGTGGTGCAAAGGACACAGGGAGAAAACAGTAATGTGAAATAGTAACGGGAAACATGTATTAAAAATACTGCATCTTCAAGGAACTGTCCGGTGGTAACTGCGGAGTACTTCCCTGCACTATGCCATGCAATTATGAACTACAAAGACCCTGCTGTCACTTTAATTTGAACTGTTGGGCACTAGTCCTTCCTCGATGTTTAGAGTCACGTTTATTTTAAAAGCTAACGAACCCATCCCCTGCAAAGCTGCATATGATTAAGCCTCATGGAGGCGAAACGCGTCATGCAATGCTGTCTCCATTAAAAGCAACTACAAACAGCACGATTGAAGTGGCCGTCATTGAGTTACTTATCGTAACTTACAGGTGGAGATTTGTAAGGTGTCTGACACACCTTGGAAAGACGGCCCTGACTCGCTTGGCGGAGGCGCTTTCCTTGTCAGGATCGTGAGAGTGGAGAGAATCCAATTTAAAAGCGCCCGCCGGCTGTGGAATGCAATTCTACTACAGAAAGATGAAGAGGCCTCGGTGAGGGGCCCGCCTCGACTGCAGAGAAGAACACAACGCAGCCAGAGTTGGCGACGGAGACTGTCTCTGAGCCCGTCATGCTGAAGGATGCTTCTTGGAGGACAAATGGAGAAAAAAAACGGAACATAACCTGGATGGTAGCGAGATACCCTTCGGCTCACATCACTGCTGGGAAATACAAGCCACACTTGGAATTGTTCCTTTAAAGGCACTTTGTACAAAGCTGGTGACTAACCCGAAGGTGAAAATCTTGCCAAAAACTACATTGGGGGACACTACTAACGAAGAGACAGCAACGGTGCATTCTGGTTACTGTGGTGCAAAGGACACAGGGAGAAAACAGTAATGTGAAATAGTAACGGGAAACATGTATTAAAAATACTGCATCTTCAAGGAACTGTCCGGTGGTAACTGCGGAGTACTTCCCTGCACTATGCCATGCAATTATGAACTACAAAGACCCTGCTGTCACTTTAATTTGAACTGTTGGGCACTAGTCCTTCCTCGATGTTTAGAGTCACGTTTATTTTAAAAGCTAACGAACCCATCCCCTGCAAAGCTGCATATGATTAAGCCTCATGGAGGCGAAACGCGTCATGCAATGCTGTCTCCATTAAAAGCAACTACAAACAGCACGATTGAAGTGGCCGTCATTGAGTTACTTATCGTAACTTACAGGTGGAGATTTGTAAGGTGTCTGACACACCTTGGAAAGACGGCCCTGACTCGCTTGGCGGAGGCGCTTTCCTTGTCAGGATCGTGAGAGTGGAGAGAATCCAATTTAAAAGCGCCCGCCGGCTGTGGAATGCAATTCTACTACAGAAAGATGAAGAGGCCTCGGTGAGGGGCCCGCCTCGACTGCAGAGAAGAACACAACGCAGCCAGAGTTGGCGACGGAGACTGTCTCTGAGCCCGTCATGCTGAAGGATGCTTCTTGGAGGACAAATGGAGAAAAAAAACGGAACATAACCTGGATGGTAGCGAGATACCCTTCGGCTCACATCACTGCTGGGAAATACAAGCCACACTTGGAATTGTTCCTTTAAAGGCACTTTGTACAAAGCTGGTGACTAACCCGAAGGTGAAAATCTTGCCAAAAACTACATTGGGGGACACTACTAACGAAGAGACAGCAACGGTGCATTCTGGTTACTGTGGTGCAAAGGACACAGGGAGAAAACAGTAATGTGAAATAGTAACGGGAAACATGTATTAAAAATACTGCATCTTCAAGGAACTGTCCGGTGGTAACTGCGGAGTACTTCCCTGCACTATGCCATGCAATTATGAACTACAAAGACCCTGCTGTCACTTTAATTTGAACTGTTGGGCACTAGTCCTTCCTCGATGTTTAGAGTCACGTTTATTTTAAAAGCTAACGAACCCATCCCCTGCAAAGCTGCATATGATTAAGCCTCATGGAGGCGAAACGCGTCATGCAATGCTGTCTCCATTAAAAGCAACTACAAACAGCACGATTGAAGTGGCCGTCATTGAGTTACTTATCGTAACTTACAGGTGGAGATATATATATATATATACATATATATGCTCCCAAGCGGTTCAAGTCACCGTTACAGCAGTGCTCAATCCAGGTGCGGTTCCCTGCAGCTGAACCACGCTGCTCCTATATTTCCACACAACCCCTCTAGCCAGAGGGACAAATGGGTCGCACTCCCGTGGCCTTTTTGCAAGTTTCCTTTTATTTTCCTTTTGCATTCTTCTCATTGTGGCAAAGGGAAAATTAAGATCTACGCGTTTCGGTATATACATATACCTTGCTCACGATCAACTGACCGATTGGTGACATGCGACCCGTTTGTCCCTCTTGCTAGAGGGGTTGTGTGGAAATATATATATATATTTTTTTGTATATAAGAAACCCTGAGACCTAATAGGACATTTAGTCCTATTTCTATGTATATAAATGTCTCTCTACATATATATCCATGGCACATCTCGTTACACAATAAGAAGAAGTGAGCACTCTAGGCGAGGTAAGAATTAATTCATTTATTCATTAGCAGTGTATCAGTTCCCTGACTCGTTTTGGCAGACCCCAGCCTTTTTTAAAGTTACACTGGCCGTTGGCCCGCATCTTTTTAAAGGTACAACATACTAGAGATCTCGAAGACATAGCTCAATTGTCTTTTTTAATTTTCACAATTTTTCTTTTTTACTCTCTTTTGTCTTCAATGTATTATAATTCATTTTGTAATACAAAATCATGTTGGTATAATACACATAATCATTTAAAAAATATTTTTTTAACAATTTGTACTGATTTTATCAAAGTTTTCATACTCAGTTCCAGAGAACATGCCTTCACACTCATTTTCCCATAATGCAATGTGTACAGGGCTTTGATGTAGGAACATGGAGATATAGAAGGGCTGAATAAAATATATATATATATGTCATCACGCGGACCACCTGACACTTTCATAGTTCTTCATAGTTCTTAGAAAAATAAGGACAGTCGACATCTGCATAAAATGGCAGACATGACAATGATTCTGCATACTAGGAAAAGATGGCGACCTCTATGATCTAAAATGGTGACGCGGCTTACCTAAAATCAAGTCAGGTGAATACGGCCTCAGTGGTTTTACATAATGGAGAGGATGTCTTCCTTTACTTCATTTGAACTAAGACAGTAGTATAGAGGACATGGGCGCCATTTCTTCCACATTTAAGATATTATAGTTCTATATTAGACCTACAAATGTTTACAATTACTTGCTGCTATAATTTGCAAATATTCTCCTTTTTATAAGACAAGACCATTGATCTAGCTATAACCTGAGAAGAAGTAGGTTTAGTTACTTATGCTGAAGATTTACATTAGATCACCGGGTCAGGATTTCTTTCTACCCCATATAGTCTCTCAAGCTCAGTCTAACTGTTCTCATATCTTAAGCTGCTGTTACATAAATTATCTTAATGCAGCATTAGTGACCACCATTATGGATTCTTAGATGAAGGTGAGGTTTCTAGCAATCTGAAGGGCAACTATCAACCTACCCATGACAACTATTATCAGCATGACCATGACAACAGGACTATGACATGCTATTACCATTAGACCTTGCATTTAGGTGACAATAACTATCTCAGATCCTTCCAGACTTTAGGTCTTCCATCTTCTCCTACAGAGCTTGTCACTGAAGGACCATACTGGCAGGATTTGTGTCTTCTTAGACATGCAGGTTTGCTAAACTCGGTCTCCTTACACAGTAATTACAACTGCTTGGTTCGGTTCCCAGAGAAGAAGTTGAGGTTATCTTTGAGTACTCTAAGTTTGTATCTAGAGTTTTCAAACTAGCCAGTTTGATTTGTGGAGGGCCTCCTTACCCAACTTGCAAGGAATTCAGAGGTTGCTACCAGTGAACAGAGCTTCCTTCTCTGTAGGAAGGAAAGGGCATAGGTTGAGTTTTAAGGGGCTTTACTAGCGTGGAGTAGTATGACTTAAAAGTGTGCAAATCTATGTATTAATTTGTAAAGCGTCTTGCGATCATAAAAATCGTGGTGCTAAAAAAACGGCGGCCCACTGCCTAGACAGAAACAAAGAGAATAGCTAGCTCCAAGTAGTAAGTTTGTATGGCTAGAAATTCTCATGCTCTACCGGTGCCAGCATAGTTACGTGTCCAGATAAGCTAAGCATTGCTTCATGCAGGGAGCAGGTTCGAGGATGATCAACTGGTGCTCACCCATCCCAAAGTGCCAGCAGGTGCTTCCAGCCACAAGAGCAGAAGCAGTTCCCAGTCCCGACAGCTGCTGCTGCATCCACAGCTCGAGAATGTTTAAGGGCGAGAGCACAGGAGGACCTTAGCTTTCCTCATTAGCAGTCACATTCTAAGATATGCTTCAAGTATTCACCCACTTGTATGTAATTTTATTCTATTTTCTGTTTATGTTAATTGAGGATGAAAATTATTTGAATGCAGTCTAAAAGTAAGTCTAGTGCTTACTATTGTTTCTGGGGCTCACTGTTTATTGTTTCGTTCATAGGTATTTGTTTCATACCAATTGTATTATTTTTATATGCAAATTTAATAACAGTTGGATAGTATTCCTCTGTTTCTCCTGTAGTGGCTTTGCTTACACTTAGAGTAACCTATTTCAAACGGGCGGGCTTTGCCAGGGGATATTCTGGAGAAAAGGTTGAAGTGTGCAGATGTGTTAACTTTATGTGCAGTACACAGTCAGTACCCATATGATGTTTATTTAGTATTTTTGAACTTTTATCTCAGACAGCTGCGGTGCAACTATCTAGATTTCCATTTGACTAACCTCAAAAGACCGGTTATTGAAACTGAAGGTTTGAAAAATGACTCAAAAAAGCACAGCCAGTGCTGGTGGCGGGTCCCTACGTATGAATAATATAGTGAGAGTGCTGTTGTCTTGATGACATTTGTTAAATATCTGCTCCAACTGGTTGCATTTTGTAAAGATACTCAGCTCAGCCTTAAAAGACCAGGAAGTAGTCATCTCTTCAGTCCAGATTGGCTGCCTGGTGAGTAGTGAGGCTTCATTTAATTCTATAATTTTACCATTATTCTCAGCATTGATATGATTTCTCAACTTACCCTATGTATATTTTAAGACTTCTTTAACATCATAGTTTTTTTCACATTCTTAGCACTGATAAGGTTTCTCACCTGTGTGTCTCCTCTCATGTACAGTAAGATTTCCTTTTTCATTGAACCTTTTCCCACATACACGGCATTGATGAGGCTTCTCGCCTGTGTGTGTTCTCTCGTGACTAGTGAGATGTCCTTTAGCACTAAAACATTTCCCACATTTAATGCATTGATAAGGTTTCTCACCTGTGTGTGTCCTCTGGTGATGAATGAGAATTCCTTTCCTACTAAAACTTTTCCCACATTCTGAACACTGATGAGGTTTCACCCCTGTATGCGTCCTCTCATGTATAGTAAGGGATCCTTTCGCTCTGAACCTTTTCCCACAATCACTGCATTGATGTGGTTTCTCGCCAGTGTGTATTCTTTGGTGCATTTTAAGATCTGTTTTCTGTGCAAAGCATTTCTCGCATTCGGTGCACTGATATGGTTTCTCACCAGTGTGTATCCTCTGGTGATCAGTGAGACTTCCTTTCAAACTGAACCTTTCCCCACATTCAGAGCACTGATATGGTTTTTCACCTGTATGTGTCCTCTGGTGCTCAACGAGAATTCCTTTCCTACTAAAACATTTCCCACATTCTGAACATTGATGAGGTTTCACCCCTGTATGAGCCCTCTCATGTACAATAAGGGATCCTGTTGTTCTGAACCTTTTCCCACATTCACTGCATTGATGTGGTTTCTCACCAGTGTGTATTCTTAGATGCATTATAAGATCTGTTTTCTGTGTGAAGCATTTCTCGCATTCAGAGCACTGATATGGTTTCTCACCAGTGTGTGTCCTCTGGTGAGTTGTAAGACCTGCTTTTGAATAGAATATTTTCCCACATTCTGAGCATGGATATGGTTTCTCACCTGTGTGATATGATTTTGCATCTCTATGTGCTTTCTGGTGAATAGTAAGGCATTTTTTCAAATTGAACCCTTCTCCACATTCTGAGCATTGATAAAGAGCTACTCCTGTATGTGCCCTGTGGTGCATAACTAATGCTTTTTTGTACCTGAAGCAATTTCCACATTCAGTGCATTGATAGGATTTCATGTCTGTGTGTGTCCTCTGGTGTACAGAAAGGTTTATTTTTTGACTAAGATTTTTCCCACATTTAGCGCACAGATATGTTTTTCCCCTGTATATGTTCTCTCATGCGCACTAAAGCCTTGTTTCTGAGTGAAGCTTTTGCTACTTTCTCTGCAGTCTTAAGGGTTCTCACCAGTATGTGTTCTCTCACGTCTAGTAAGATTTCCTTGGTGGCTGAAGCTTTGATCACATTCATTGCACTGATAAGGCTTCCTGTCTCTGTGCACTCTTTGATGTGAAGTTAAACTTATTTTCTGAATATGCTTTTTCATACATTCAATACAGTGGTATGGTTTCTCTTTTGCATGCACTTTTTGGTGAACAGTAAGAGCATTTCTTTTATTCAAAGTTGCCTCATATTTAGTGCTCTAATAAGGTCTCACACCCGAATGAGTTCTCTGGTGCTCAGCCATCTTCCCAAGTATGCATTTGTCACTTTCTGTATGTACGTTTTGTCTACATGCAGTCTCTGGTGAAGGGTAAAATGAAGATCACGTTTCTCATTGGTATGGGTTGTATGATTCACTGTTACACTTTCACTTCATTTAAGTTTTTTTCATATTTAGTACATTAAAGGTGTGCATTCCGCCGGTTACTGAATCTTTTCCAAAATTCACTGCTTTGATATCAAATATTGCTAACCTTTTCTGCAAATCCTCAACATTTTTTAACCATTCTTGTCTTATATATGATCAATATTTACTGTGGTTCATCGTGACGAAAACCATTATTATTCTGAGCCACACTTTGCTTCCAGATTTCCTTTGTGTGGCTGATGTGTAACATATTATCTTCCTTTGACTTGTGGCACGTTGAATTGGCAATGTTACTTTTTCATGAATTAGGCTGCCAGCAGTGTGAGTCTTAAAAGAACTCAACAGGATGTAAATTGTTGCTTTTCAGCTCACATATCAGTCACCTAAAAATTAAATAAAGTGGTATAGTGTTAGCTGTATTCATGTTAGCTTGGTTCTTACCAACACCGCACAGACAACACAGCGATCTCACAACATCCAGTCATTGAGATATTAAACCCACACTCCTCCCTTCCACAGAACACTTCTGAAGCCAGAGAGTTAAACAAGGATCTGGAGGAATTGCTTCAGGAATTGTTCTTCAAAGGAATGAGCACCACAGATGTTCTTGGGTAGTTTGCTCTTTGATCTTGAGTTAAGGGCAATTAATTTCTGTAGCCAACCAGTGGACATAGAACACACAGCTGGGTGCTATCTCCCAAAACAGACGTAGATAGCAGAAGAAACAAACACTGGCCACGCCTAAATGTCACCCCTTTGAATGGCATTAGATGATATTTTGACTTTAATAATGCTTATTGCTGCAAAAAGAAAAACAACAGTACTGGCAAGGCCGATAGGTCTGACTTTTTAATAGTGAAAGTGACTATTAACTGATTGAAGGCTTTATATGTGTTTCTGTGGGGTTATATGGAAGGGTGAGTCATATTGAATGTAGGGGAAGAATCAGTGCGTGACTTGAGGGTAGATCAGTGGAAGTGCTTACTAAATTTGAAAATCTCTAACAGCTCTTTGTGGTCGTGTGGTTGAGGAGTTAGGCTTATCAGAGGGTTTCTTGAACCTTTATTGTATCCACTCAAACAAGGGATGGTAGCAGAGTGACAGAATTCAGACCAGTTAGTTAAGTATAAAAAAGGTATACTTGTAGTTTTATTTCTAGAACCAATGAGGACTTGGCACAGGCAAGTAGAGAATGCTTTCAAATACAAACCTTTAAAAGGAAATGCAGTTGGAGGTTGAAAAACATTATTACAGGTTTGTATTTGCTTTAAAGATAGTTCTAATTACTTTGAAATTAGTTTTGATTACTTTCGCGTTGCTTTTCAGTCACATCGACTACTCAGAGTGAAATGCTTGGATATCACACCATAGATCCTACACTACAAAAATAAGAAAGACTGTTTTACGTTTTAAGCACAGTTACTTTTCTTTCATACAGAAATAGGTTGACACAACATGTTTGGGGTGGAAAAAACACAACATGGATTCTTATGGGAAAAATAGTGTCATCAGTTTTCAGGTAAGTAAACGACCTGCAAGAATAGTGAGTGGGGGATTAGAACCAAAGTTCCCCAAAGTTCAAGGAGACACATGAGTTGCAACACCAGTGTCACTAGAGCGGCCGGATGCAGAGTGCAAGGGACTAACCTTAGCCAGTGGCGCTATGGGGGCCATCTGTCAAGGACTGCTTATGAGCAGCCCACTCGGTTGTGGGTGCCAAGCTCCTGGGGTTAAGATCAGCCCTGCAGGGGCCAACCATCAGCACAGAAGTTGCATTATCAGTAGCACAGGGCAGTCGGATGTGGAGTTCCAAGCAGACAAAGGGAGCCCTGTGGATTCCAATGGAGAGCTCTGGTTCAGAAGAGATGCTGCAGGCTCAGTCAAGGAGGTTTCCTGAGGACGAGCAAGAGAGGTAAGCTGGATTGTTCAGGAATGCCTCAACACTATCAGTTGGGCCATCAAAGGCTATGGTGCATCGGAAGCAGGAGTGTCTTTAGGTGTCGGGTTTTTTAACCAAATCTGATCGCAGTCGGGGAACCCCTCAGGTTGAGGCTGCAGGTTTCGGGTTGGAGGTCGAGGCAGGTTGCGGATCACCGGATCAGCTAGTCACTCTGCTGCACTGCATGACAGATAAAGGGCAAGAATGTGCCATATTTAAGTTAATAATTTTCCTTACACTGTCGCCCTTTTGGCAGCCAGCAAGGGTGTCTCCGTTACATGCAGGAGTGTTTTTGTGCAGGAAGGGGGTCCTTCCTGCACAAAAACATCCAGAGAGGCATATTCCCATTTCTATGTGTGCTGCAGAATGAGGCAGATTTTCAACATCTAAAATAGTGACTACGTCCGAATGTAGAAGTCTTCACCACAACTTCGTCCAGCGGCTCACCGACAAAGACTCTTCCTCCTCAGACACCGCCTGCTGCCTTTCCCTGCTGATCTTTATCTTCACAGAACATTTTCTTCAGAATTTCTTCTCAGTCCGAAGGTAAGCGCCGACTGAACACAATTCACTTTTTGTATCCGACCAGCGCTCCATCAGAGTCAGCCATATTTTTCAACTTTGACCTGGTCTTGCGCAACTAGATAACACTTTGATCTTTTAGGCACTAGTTTTTACCTTAAACTTGAAATATTCATGATTCCAATTCTACTTAATGGATTTTGTTGACAAATAACGAATTAAAATGTACTCTACTTTTCTAAATTGGTGTGGTTTTATTTCTTGTGTTGTCTTTCTTTTCACCTAATTACGGTTTGTATGCTGCATGAATTCCTTACGCATTGCTTATACGTTAATCCTGTCTGCTTTTGTGCGAAGCTATCAGAGGGATAGGCACAGGTTAATTTAGTGAATTTGTTTGGTTCACCCTGACAGGGATTGTGGCTGTTGCTTGAGCAGGGGTCATTATCAGGACAGAAATGATTAGGTACGACTAGAGAATAGAAGTTGGATCCAGAATAAATAAAAAGCACTGTGTAGACCATTGGAACATTAAGAGAAGCCTTACAGACTCGCCTTAGAGTCAATATCCTGAAAACTAAGTTCTTAATGCACGGGTAAGTATTTTTATACAGAACCTGCAAGTGAATAAGGAGGAAAAAATGTGTGTACTCAGGGTGCAATCGGGTAACATAGGGGCACAATGACAGGTGCAATGTAAAAAAGATAGGTGGATATTCCAAACATAACATAACATCCCAAGTGACCAAGGAATGCATAGTTGCAGAAAAATCTATGTCGACTCACCGAATACCCTGAATAATCATTTCCAATTCATTTGTGACATATCCGCCCTAACTAGATAATGATGTGCCCAACATTGCCAGGATGGCACTCGGTGTGGGCAGGTAAAGCATCAATCATCAACCAGCGCAGTCACGTAAATAGAACCAAGCCAGCAATGTAACCAACACTGTCCTGGTCAGGGAGCAGATGATGGGGACCTCCTGGCAACAGGTAAAGCAGTACCCGGTATCAATCCACAAAAGCTCAAAAAAGAAAGAGTATTTCAATAATTGTTGATGACAATATAAAATGATCAATGAACAAAAAGAGGGGTCACTATGGGGAAAAAAAGTATCACTAGACGGAAGAGAACCGCCAATCGCGCTTACAAAAAAAAATTGAAATCACAATATGAAAACAGCATTAAAAATGGATTAAAAGTGACTACAGATGAAAGAAAGACAGAAGGAACTATTTGGGCTGCCTTTGTTTAAAAGGATGTTATCAAAAACAGGGTTGAACCCAATATAGTCAATAGGGACCTGGGTAGCAATTGGAACAGAGGGAAGGGGTCCCGTGACCAAAATAAGATAATTTACAAAATTACACCATTTGTATTCAAGCAATTTGAGGAAGACTTTTTTGGAAGCAAAAGAGAATTTAATTCAAGATTGCATATATCCTATTCAATGGATATCATATTCATTTACAACATATTCTTAGTACCACAGTTTATATATAATATGTGTGCCCACATTCACAACAGGAAGGGGGTGACGTGAGGGAAAGTGTAGGGGGTAGGATGTATGTGATCTGATTCATTCCGTGACAAGTCTTATTCAAGCTTCTAAGACAATGTACATGTGGTCCCTGAAAAAGGGCCACAGTTGGTGGCTCAAAATAGAGTCCAATTTATCAAATGTTAAGCAACGGCCTAACTCCGTTACAGCCGTAAAGTGTCTGAATGGGGACCGGAGTTGGTCGTAGGTGGAGTAGTCGTCTACGTTTCGACCCAATATAGGTAGGTTTCTTATCCTTACATACGGGTCTTCATCAGGACAAGCAAAGTTGTGGGTGGGCAGCCTCCTAGGGAGCAATAGGAAAAGCGAATTAGAAACGCACCAATCCTGTGTTTTATTTCTTAGGAAGGTGGTATATGATGAATAGATAATTAATCGTCGGAGAACGTGAGATAGCCATGTTGCCTATCTCTGTGTAAATCCTATACATAAGAATGCTAAATAAGGACCCACGCTCACCTTTCACAAGGGGGCGCTTGAGTTTAAAAGGAAGCCTAGACACAGAAACAAACGCCAAGCATGACCGAGAATTTACAAAAAGTAAAGATACAAGAATGGGAGGCGTCAGGCCACATTGTAATCGTTTCTCATTGTGGTGCCAGAGTGTTAACCACAGACAAACTGGTATCGTAAGGATTATCAGTGTCAAACCACAGAATGTATAAAAATTGGTTGCATCAAAGTTTAGCAAACAATACAGAGAAAAGTTACAATCAATCAATCAGTATTTGTACAGCGCGACTAACCACTCATGAGGGTATCCTCTCGCTCAGTAGCAGGGCTCAGTCTAAAAGCCAGGTCTTGGGTCTCTTTCTGAAATCCTCTAGCAAGAGTGATGTCCAGAGCTGGAGGGTGGGGGGGAGGGATGAGCTGTTCCAGGAAATGGGGGCGCATTGGAGAAGGAAAAGCCTCGGCTGTGGCTTCACACACATGGGTTGGCTCAAACAAGATGAAAAGTGGCTGTCCCATCGACAATGCATATGCATGATGGGCAGTACATTTTCATCAGGTGTGAGCCTGCAATCAGTGCTAATTCTGATCGCTGTGCAACAGCATCCAACCTATACCTCACTGACGAGGTCTAATAAAGCTGGAATCGCTCTATGGCTGCTTGTGGACCCATGTGCAGCGTGTCTCACCCGGAAGCTGGGGATTGACTGTTTCCATGAGGAGCAGGGTCAGTACTGATTTGCATAAAGCAGGCCTCAGTCTAGAGTGGAATGGTGGGTATGAAACAACTGGTTGGGAGTGGTAGGCAACAGTTACGCTATCTGCAAGCATTCCTCCCATCGCCTTTAGTGTGCTTTCAGGACAATATCAACCTAGTCATAGTAGTATCCTGGTACAGTAGAGACGGAAATCATGGTCGCACTGCTGTTGGTTCCAATTGTATCCTCCAAAGCAAAGTGCCCGATGAGTACCTCCAGACAGGGAATTCTTGTTTTCTTAGCGCAACCTCAATGATATCCGAGCTGAGGAGTTGGGCGTAGTAGAGAAGGAACAAGAGAGGGTGGTTACGAGAGCCTTTAAACCCAGGCTTCATGATGACTTCCAACTGTTGCCTCATCGCACTCGACCGTTTAGTAACTGGACAACAGACGAGAGGCATTCGATCATGTTTACTACGCCTCCTCAACTCTGTTTGCTTTTCTGTGAAGGATTCTTTTCTTAGGCCCACTTATCGTCAATGCACGCGCTGGTGATCATCCTAGTAAGGCAAAGACTTGAAAAGACTGCATGTTAAGAATTGTCAATGATATTTGCAAAAATATGAAAATGCCATCAGTAGAAGGAGCAAATTACTGAAGGGAAGAGAAAGGAGGCAAATGGGATGTACTCCCTGCTACTATGAGTATAAATAACAATAAATGAGTTCCCTATTACCACTGATGTCGTGGGCAAGGGATCCCCTGATAAAGGCAAAAAATCAGAAGGTATAACTCATCAAGTGCTGTCACTGGAGCAACTTTACATTTGTTTTATCCTCCTTAAATTGCAGGGAATTTGCAAGCAGCCAAGATGAGCCGCCCTCATACCGCTAAGGAGTACGGTCAATGGGTCAGGTGTGGTGCAATCTATGGATGCGATCAATTACGTTCATGATTTTTACTCCAAGAGATGTATTTAACAGCATTAGGTGGGTGCAAATATAGACTGAACACCGTTGGACCCAGGGAAGAACCTTGGGGGGCACCAGTCCTCAGCTTTTTAAAGTTTACTAGAACTAAAGGGGCAACTCAGTAACCCAGGGACCTGAGCCGGGCAATTATTAACAATAAAGTGGTACCTATGGGACTTTTTATTTCACTGCACCATCACCATTTAGGAACACCTTGTTTCTAGAAAAGTATGCTGTCAAAATGTATTTGTATATTCCGATATGGGAAATGTATAAATAAATAAACTAAACGCATAACTGAAACTCACTTATTTGAGAGGTTCTCTTCTATCCCTGTTGTAATACTACTGCTTGGAAGTCAAGGGCTACACTTGCCCCATAGGGACCACTCAGCTTTTTGAAGGCAGACTGAAAAGGGGGAAGCTGTATCACCTGGTGCTGATCACACATCTAAGACTTAAAACACTTTTGTGTTTTCCCTTTGATACCCACCTCCACCAGGTTTGGGATCAATGTATCATGGAACACTGTATCAAACGCGTCAATTACGATTTCACTCAAATAATGTGTGTCATCTCACAACATCACTTTTTCTGAATTTCACACCACATATCAGGCAATCCCTTGGATTCAGTGTAATAGGCTTCTTAACTTCTCAATTCCCTAAACTGACTTCAAATGTCCCACTCTCCACTTTGCTGCCATCGGTCCAGGGAGGACCACAACACCCAGCCTGCAACTCTCCACATGGCACATCGCGCCCAGCCAATAGCGTCAGAGGCCAGAGCCAGGAGGCACTTAAAAACGGTTGCGGGCTCCCGCAGAGTGGAACGTGTGCGGGCGTGCCCTGGCTGTGCCCTGGCGAAGCCCAGGCCAAGGGCGGGCCCGTCTGCGCCCGTCAGAGACCGCAGGAGGCTGGGCCGCACCACTGACATTTTAAAGTAAGGGTTTATACAATTGTTAAACACTAAGAAGGCTCAGAGGAACAGTCCAATAGCTATATACTATAGGCAGCCCGAGGAGATCCCCAACATGAGCAGACATAAATCGCTTACTGGCCAGAGAGTGGCCGGGACTCTAGAGGCCTTTTTGACCAGTGCCAAGTCAGCATTAATACATGAAAGACAGCTAACAGAGCGCAGGCTCTCACTGGAGCCACCATTTTCCCATGCCCGATCCGTAATAACCACTCCAGTAGCAAGTAACACCCAGGACACCGACAGTTTCGTAATTGTCTCATTGCAACCCATGGCGAGTGGCTTGGATAATAATGACTCTTTGGTGGCCAAGGAGCCTCATAATACAACGCAAAGTATGACAGTGACCACCAGAGGACAGAACGCTAAATTTAAAGAAGGCAGTGATCCCGCACACCTACCTAAGAAAAAAAGGGGGCAGGGTCTGATTAAACAAAGTCATACTTTAAAGGCTCGGGCGGTAAGGCCAAATTGGAGGAGGGGAAACCAACCAGGAGTATAACACCACCCGAAGGCCCCAAGGCACACAAGTTCATCTTTGGACCATGAGTAGGAGGAGTACTGGAAAAGGATGGAAGCCACCATGGCAGGTCTTTTGAGTCCATTAAAGTTAGTATTCACGCAAATCGAAGGGAGGGTAACTAACCTTGAGAATACTGTAACCTCGATTCCACCGGATCGCTACATCCCATGCGTATGTAGAATGCAAGAGGTTTCACCAGTCAGCCGACCTAAGGATCATTGCGCACTGGTCCACACTAAGAAACAAGTTGCTTTGCTTCTTAGGTGAAAGGACTGGCCTTACTAACAAATTGTTTACTGGATTTAAGATGGCCAGGAGAGTTGGATGGGTTGGGAGCTCGAATAAGTCTATGTCGGGGGACTGTGTTGTGTTAACGTTTTGCTCCCCTGAAATGATTCAAACTATATTGGAAAGGGCTGGCTCCAGGTTTGTAACCAACAAGGGCATAAATATCCTTCCCCTGAGATTCTTTTATCAACCCTCAAAGCCCATACATCATCGCTTAGAGGGAGAGAATGTCCTTGGGGCGGGACAACAAAGGGAAGCCGCCCCAACTAATAACCAGTTTGATCTTTTCAGGACCGTAAGAGATATTGAATGACTGCCTGAACAGGCCCCACATTCAATCTGGGAGGATGGGTCAGTAGGGAGTAGCAGTCTGGAGTCCACAGCACACAATTGTCACATGGAACAGCCTGACCAAGAGAGGGTTAAAAACTGTGCTGAGAAACTTGGGTGCTGATTTGAGCGTGATTTGTAATACAAGTTCATTAGATGTTATGATAATTATGATGGAAGATTTCAATTGTGCATTGTGTCACTTTGAGGCTAATAGAATATGTGGCCTCACATATGAAGAAGGCCTTAGTAACACCCTTTTTTGCCATACAATGGTGGGGGAGTTGTTTAACGAATTCCTCGCTTGCACCGAACTGGGTTTTGCGAATGAGCTTGTTTCATCAATAAATGCCTTACACTTTTAACGGAAGGGGTTTGGCCTCTACAAT
The DNA here is from genome assembly GCF_964263255.1 of Lissotriton vulgaris. Lineage (NCBI taxonomy): Eukaryota > Metazoa > Chordata > Amphibia > Caudata > Salamandridae > Lissotriton > Lissotriton vulgaris. The sequence continues at coordinate 14,119,520 of NC_141695.1, forward strand.
AGATTATATTTCAGTCTCATGCAATTATGCACCTAGATTACTTTCTTTTGAGGTTGTAGATAATTCCCTGAGTGCTCACTACCCCTTATGCTTTAAGTTGACTTGCCACTAAACAATCTGAAAAGAAGCAAGATTAGTTCCCAGGGTATTGGTGAAATTGAACTTGATAAAACGAATGGCTATACTCTAAAATGGTCAATGGTGGACCCCATGGCAATGACAAAGCGCTCAGTGATTACGTGTAAACCTGCCATCAATACTTGGCTCCTCACGATAGGACTGTAGCATCTTATTTTGAAATTGCTAATGAGCTTAGGAAAGTCCTGTCAGCCCAACGCGGCAACAAAGCTAAAGACATGGGCTGTTTCAATACAAGGTGCACATATGCGTATTCCAACCTGAAGCTTCAATTACACAGGCAGCCAAGAATTTTGAAAAATGTCAGGAGGGTTAGACTGGAATATAGGCAGGCTATCAAGGAAAGAAAGAGCGCCATGAGAGAGGAGGCAGGGGAACCTCTGCCCTCAGCAGCAATGTTGAGAGATAGTGCAGCATTCTGGAGGGCAGTGAGGGCACATTTTTTAACCCCTAGAGATTGCCCATCAATAGAAATTGCTATATCGGAAGAGGACTGGATCAGGCACTTTGCACAGGTATGCAATGGACCAGACAATCCCTCTCGCCCAACCAGTGTTAGTGCAGTGAGTGACCATGTTATTGTCAATCTGAAATTCACTTTAGAGGAAGTAAATAGAGCATTAGCTCTATGTCAGGTTGGCAAAGCCTGGGGCCCAGACGGTGCCCCAGTGGACCTATTTAAATCCAACACCACTCTTTGGGGGCCGATCATAACGCAGGTTATCAATGCCAGCTGCCAAACTTGGGGGGAGTCAACAATTGTCCCCATTTTCAACAAGCATTTGCAATGCAATAGGTCTCACATTAGGAAAGTTTGACCTATTGGTATTGTAAATGACAAATATTTTATTTATGTGTTGGTTTTGAGAATAGCGAAATGAATAGCTTTGTCATTTACAATGCCAATAGTTTTAACTTTCACAAATGTGACACCTATAGCATTTGTAATGCAAAATGACTTTGATGTATTGATATTACAAATACCAATGGATTTTAATTTTTTTAAATTAATACCTAAATAAAAGTATTGTAATTTATAATGGCAATACCTTTAACTTTTGTAAAGATTACGTTCAGTGTATTTTATTGGGACTAAAATACAAGAACAGAAGTGAAATATTAACTTATTTTTGTGACATTTGTAATAAAGCTTGAAACATTGAGAAAACATAATTGAAATAGTTGTTGTTGAATGGTTGCCCAGATTGATGCTGTGGTGGGGCTGAGTGATGTGGTGGTGACGAGTGATGCTGTGGCGCTCATTCATGCTGTGGTAGCGCATAGTAATGTTGTGGTGCCCCTGAGTGATGTTGTGGTGCCCCTGAGTTTTTTTGTGGTGGTGCTGAGTGATTCTGTGGTGATGCGATAGATAGATATAGGGAGGGCGATAGATAGATAGAGGGAGGGCGATAGATAGAGGGAGGGCGATAGAGTGAGGGCGACAGATAGATAGAGTGAGGGCGACATATAGATAGAGTGAGTGCGATAGATCGATAGAGGGAGGGCGATAGACAGATAGAGGGAGGGTGATAGAGTGAGGGCGATAGATAGATAGAGTGAGGGCGATAGATAGAGTGAGGGTGAAAGTTAGATAGATAGAGTGAGGGCGATCCATTGATAGATAGAGTGATGGCAATAGAGAGAGTGCGATAGATAGATAGAGTGAGGGCGATAGATAGATGGACAGATAGAGTGAGGACTATAGATAGATAGACTGAAGGCGATAGATAGAGTGAGGGTGATAGATAGTTGTAATTTGAAAGTGTAAGAAGCACTGAGTTATGCTGTGGTGTTGTTGAGTGATGATGTGCTGGCCCTGAGTTATGCTGTGGTGGCGTTGAGTGGCGCCACGGTGGTCATTGACATGACGACCTATCGCTAGGAATGTCTGAGACAATTGAACGACCACAAGTCCTACCAGCGCTTACCTAGTGACCCTACTCCAAGGCTACTCACAGAGATCAAGACTTTGGTTGATGAAGGCAACGCGTAAGGATGGATCACACCCCAGGAGGCACAGTTTCTGGTAACCTCTAATCCTGTAATGCCTGGATTTTACTGCCTGCCCAAAATACACAAGGCAACCAGGCCTCCCCCTGGGCGACCAATCATCTCAGGGATTGGTTCCCTCTTGGAATCATTATCCACTTTTGTGGATTTTTTCCTCAGGCCATTATTCAAGTAAATGCCAACATACCTGCAAGATACGGCTGACGTACTTAGGTTGTTACCAGAGGTAGACTTTGACGTCGAGACTGACCTGTTGGTCAGTTTTGACGTTGAGTCATTATACACTTGCATTCCGCAGGAAGAAACTTTAGAGGCCATAAGATCACTTCTAGACGCCCGAGATTTGAACAGCATTACCCCTGTTAACTTCATCATGGAGTGTGCCAAATTGGCGATGATGGAGAACTATTTCAAATTCGAGGATCAGATCTACCTCCAGACCTCAGGGACTTCCATGGGGAGTATTTTTGCCCCCAGCCTCGCCAACCTCTACGTTCACTTATTCGAACAGGATCATGTACTCAACCATAGCAACCCCCACTTCCATCGGGTGGTGCTCTGGAAGAGATACATTGATGATATTTTGGTGATATGGCGGGCACACCATCTGAAGTTGAAGCATTCCATGGATGGCTCAACCAGCAGAACCGTTACCTCAAGTTTACTATAGAGTACAGCCAACAACAGCTGCCATTCTTGGATATTTCAATCTTTCCTAGTGGTGGTAAACTTGAAAGTGAACTGTACAAAAAACCCATGTCGAGGAATTCACTGCTTGTGTTTAATAGTCATCTCCCTTGGGCCCTACGTGAAAACCTCCCTGTGGGACAGTTTCTGCGAGTTCGCAGAAACTGTTCCTCCCGACCACTTTTTGAGAAACATGCTGCACAACTGTCCAGACAACACCAGGAGAGAGAATATCCTCGGCATCTCGTAAAACGAGCATGGAAACGGGCCTCCAATAATAATCGGGAAGCCCTTTTGGAGAAGAAGCCCGAAAAACCACCACTAGAGAGGCGCACTTTTGTCAGCACTTTCAGTGTCCTCTCAAACCAAATCCAGAAAACCGTCAGAAGACACTGGAATATTTTGAATGTGGCACAGACTGCAGTTCCACTACCTCTTTTTTCCTTCAAAAGAGCCCCCAACCTACGTGATACCTTGGTACACACGAGGCCGAGATTGCAGACCACAGATACCACCAACACACTGTGGAATCTTCCGCCTGTGCGGGGGCATTTTCCCTGCGGATCATGTAGCGCAGGTCCGCAGACTTATAAGACAGACCAAGTGGACATAGGCACAGGAAGACCGTGGTTGCTAAAAAAACATACTAATTGCAACACGGAGGGTGTTATATACATGATAACCTGCCCCTGTTCACTTAGGTATGTTGGTCACACTACTCGGAAAATGAAAGTTCGAATCAGCGAACACAAGAGCACCATCATGTGCCATAAATAGTCTACATGCCTCACCAACCACTTTCTTTCCATGAAACATCAGGCAGAGGACTTGCGGTGGGTGATATTAGAGCACCCGTATATTCCACCACACATCAGTGATGTCTCAAAATTTCTATTCGTGAAAGAACAGAAGTGGATTTTTAAGCTTCAGTGTGATATCCGGGGCCTGAACTACGCCATCCCCTGGGTCTCCCTGTAGCCCCAATCATACACGTTGCTATGCTACATTGCGTCAGTAAATGACTCATTGGTCTCATGTTGACATCAGATTGCTTGTTCTGATCCCTTACCCATTATGTTGGCAACCTTTATTAGATTATGGCCATTCAAGACTGCATGTGCCATCCTGACTTTATTTACAAATCAAATAAATGCAATTTTTAAATCAATGCTGCTGTTCATGCAAAGTTGTATTAGTAGCGCCAAGTAACTTTGCCATTCAGTAGTGACTTCCAAGCGATCTTCGAATGCACTGTGCGCATGCGCGCGAATATAGTGCAAGCGTTTGTATCAGCCACTGTTAAGTTAGAACTATGGAAGGTTTTTTGACTGGAGGGAAATATAGGAGCATACTACAAGAGGAGGGACTTCCCTTTGCTCCCGACTTTTCTGAATTTTATTTTATTTCTTTACATTTAGACACAGCTCGTGACTCAATTTCCGCTTATTCAGCGAGCAATATAGTAGCTCAGTGTTGCGCATGCGCGTAGAAGTGAAGTTTCATAAAACAATCCATTGAGCATGCGCGCTGGTCAGCATGCGCGCGCAAGCAATACCTCGCGAAACATATTATAGCACATGCGCACTGGGAACAGATAGAAGAGTAGTGCATGCCATTTACGATCCAATGAGCATGCGCTAAAGGAAAGGCGGTGATCCTGATACTAATTGGCCGTTCTTAACAGGCAATTTGAGCAATCAGCAACAGTATAAATACGCAATAGGCTGTCCAGTCGGTACCTCCACTTCCTCTTGGATGATCGAGAGAAGTACCGACGGACAGGTGAGATTTTCTGGCTCTATGAATGTTGTTTTCAGGCACTTTTCAGATAAAGAACAGTCTTCTTTCATCAGTTGTAGTACCCCTAGGCTCTACATTTTACTTTGGCATTTCAACATCGGTTTGCCTCTCCCCCTCGCATACTCACTACCTTTCACCTCTTGGTGAGCAGAAGCAGGACAAGAGGGGTTGTTACTTTTGCCATAATAAACCACATTTGGCAAAATAACTTGATAATTCTTATTTAGCGACAAATGCTGTAATGGCAGGGTTTTTGGCTCTATTTAGCAGTGATATAGACTTTAATCTTGCTCACATCTAGGATAGGTATTCTTAGCTTGTGTTGGCCCTTTTAAGCCCTTTTTCCAGACCTAGAAGAGGATAGCTGCTTAATATGATGATAGATCCCTTATTCTTGACTCTAACCTGTCTATTGCCTATTGGCTTTGACATACATGACACATTGGTATGGTTTATGTAGGTATTCTGACAGAGCTAAGGGGTATTTCATCCCTTTCAGGCCTACAGGCCTAGAACTAGAGGGACTCCATCTTGATGGAGCTGAGAGGCTTTTTAGAGTAAAGGTAAAGTTTATAGTTAAAGCTGTTGTTCGCCCTAAGCGAACCGGAGAGAACCGGCCAGAACTGAATCTAATCAGAATTGTTCCCGGGCTCAGGTCTCTAGACGAAACAAGCAGACTGGTCACTGTGGGAGCGTCTAGCGCAAGGAGCCTGGTGCATGGGATTGGTGGGAGGAAGCTGCTGGCTGGAACTTTCCATGAGGAAACAGCATTCTATATCAGTGAAGTGCAGAGGCGGAGTCAGGCAGTCGAGTGGAGTTGGCGGAGCGGAGAGGAGTCAAGCTGGAGTGGTAGAAGAGTGAGGAGCTGTTGGAGTAGGAGAGAGAGAGAGGGTTCAAGCTAGAGAGAGCTGAGTTGAATTGAAGGAGCAGAGAGTGTTGGTAGAGTTGGAGGAGTGGAATTGCAAGAGGAGAAGAGACAGGACATGCTTGGAACAGAGAGAAGACAAACAGACAGTCAGTGAGCTGGAACTGAAGGAAGCAGTCAGAAGCAGTTACTTATCAGGAGGAGGTGTGAATAGCTGGAGTCTTAAGTAATGCCTTTTAGAAGAGACGGAGGAGAGATCGTGGACTAACCTGTGGGAGCAGCTGGAGTTAATTGGACATTGGTACAGAGACATTAAAACAGAGTGAACAAGCTAGTGGAATGAAGAGCATTAGAGCGGCAGAAACCATTAGATTGAAGCTGGAAGGTGGAGACAGTTCGTGGGGGAGAGGAGTCCAGTGCAAAGTGATCAGCGCAGAGGTGTATCCAAGAGTGCAGGAGAGAGAGTCTGAGATGAGCCAAGGCACAGACGAGAGAGGAACCCAGATGACAGCTAGAACAAGACTTCACACTAATCAGGTGATATCGGTCCTGTCATATTAGTTTACTTTACACTTGCATCTTAATCTTGTCTTTATTCCCTAAGCTATTGTATTGCTAATCCTTTTCCTTGCAGCGGTGTGTTCTATCTATAGTCTTTGTCAGTTACATGTGGATGTGTCTATTATAATACAGATCTGTGTAGGTGTTTATATTGTTAATAAACCCCAGTTTATTAGTGAACTGAAATGTGCCTTGTATTCTTGTTCAATCAGGGTAAATGTAGCTTCTAGGTGGTTGTTGTTTATATGAATGGATGAGTAACCCCAATCAGGTAAGTGGTGATCATATAAATAGGGAGCGTGTGGACCTTTGATGCCAAGGATAAGAGGTACATTATATTAATTGGCTAACTCCTAATATTGTAGTAGCAAGCCCTTAGTGAATAGGGAGAGAGAGACTTCCCAACATATAACTGAAGGTGTTCATAGGAATGTGGTCGTCGTTGATATACGCCGTTAATGAGAGCGCTGGGGAGGATTACCAGCGTGTAGGGCTGCCGGATTGCGGCCCGTGTGTAAGTCAGAGCGTTGGGGGGGATTACCAACGTGGAGGTTTGCCGGATTGTAAACCGTTTGGAAAAGGAGAGCACTGGGGCTGCAGACCCACGTGTGTAGACACGCCAGATTGTGTGTCATATCTGCCCCAGGGTAGATTAGTCTGGGTCTGAGTGGCCGCGAGACTATAAGGTATGAGTGTGGTGTAAGGCATGGATATCCTTAGTAATCAGTGAGTATTCTTAGTATCCCTATAGATTTAGTGGTGTTTCTGATAATATGAGCTTGTATATTGCGAGTTCCCCATCCTCAGGTAGGTACCCAGGTGCCTGGATAGATGGTCCTGAGGAGGGATGTGGTTACGTTCTGGCTGGGTTGGAGGGGCCCCTTGGGGCTGATCCCATCTAATCAGAAAATCCAGCCATAACAAATGCGACATTAGCCGATCCTGTATATAGTCGGTCCACGGTCTGATGGTGTGTTGTCCATTACTTTGTAAACTAGGTCTCTATGCAAAGCCAGTGACCTGGACACATTGTATGACTTTAATTTGTGTCCTCTTTTTTTGCATGTTAGAGCGGGGCCTCAATTTCCCGAGTAGGTTGCCGGGTGAGGTGAGGTCTTCTCCCACATAAAGCTGGGTGAGTATCTCAGTGGAGGTTAATACCTCTCTGTGGCAGAGATATAATACTCTTAGCTGTTGCTAAGTATAATGTACTTATGCATGTGTGTTTTTTGTACAGTTTCTTTGTGTTTTAAGTGGCTATATATGTATGTTGTAAATCCCCTTTTTATGTTCTAACAGGAAAAGAAAATGTATGACTCAAGAATACATTGGGGCTCCAAGGTCCAGTGAGACTCCTGTATTGTAAAGTATCAATCGCTTTTTTCACACTTTTCACTTCACTATGTATAATTGCAGTAGCAATTCCACCTTTGGGTCCTGAAGAAAGCTGGATAATTATTCCAATAGGCTGAAACATGTCGACCATCCTGCACAGCGCCACTTTGTAGTTATTAATTTCCACTACAGGGCGTGGTTTTAATTTTGACACTTAGACAATTTCCATTAAACATATTTTTTGTCTAAGTAGTTAATTTTATTTTCACCTTCACAAGAGCACTGCACTTCATTTTTTCCACTCCTTGAGCATCATCTTGGCTAGAGTTTTCAAGATCCACATCCGCACCGTCACTTGATGGTTTGGGCGGTGTTTGGATTGAGTACCAACTCCCATATGACGATACTCCGCCAATAAGGGTGGTCTGATGGGAATTTCTCAGCCAGATATGACTCATTATGTATAGTGTGTCGCCTCTTTTTTCCTTAGTTTTCTGTATAACAACACACACTTTAGACCGGGTATCTCCATTTTGTGGTTTGTGACGTTCAGTAGGGGAATGGGATGCTAGGTCGTTAAATATTCCCCTTGACCCCCTTTATATAGTGTTATTTGGGCCCTATGAGATGCCCTGGTGGTGCTGAGTGATGCTCTGGTAGTGCTTCGTGGTGCTGTGGTGGTCCTGAGTGATGCTGTGGTTGTGTTGAGTGACGCTGTGGTGGTTCTGAGTGACGCTGTGGTGGTGCTGACTGATGCCGTGGTGAAGGTGAGTGATCCTGTGCTTGCCCTGACCTGTTAGCCTGAAATAAAGTTGTTTGCCTACTCAATTGTATGCTCAGAAACGTAGTGCATGTTAACTGGATAAAGTAAAACACATATGTAATTGGTCAACACATGGTATAGCAATTCAAGACAAACAGTGCTGCAATCTGGGGCTTTCATTAAGCAACCACTGCATTATAGAAGTAAGCAGTTCTGAGCGGAGGTGTAGAGACTTTGTGTGCAAATTTGGACTCACCAGAGAATCTGTGTTGTAAATCGATAGAAAAGGGGGAACCATATGAGGGTTCTGGCGCGAATTGCTCTCCGATTATCAGCGCAAGACCACTTCAAAATCCTTTACAAGAAAAATGCAAAGTAGGGGACCTGCTTGTAAATGAACTATACCCGCTCTTCTTGCAGCCCCATAAAACCCGCAAGGGAAAATTGCACGTGGGAAAAGCAGGAAGTTTTGTGAACTACCCACAGGCCAATGTCGGAACTAGCCAAGACGACGCGCCGAGGGTCATGGATATCCCACACTGGGGATCACGGGCAGGGGCATACAGATGGAGGGGTGCAGCAACTGGAGGAGGGCATGGGGTATCGCGCACTGGAAGAGGGTCGGAGGCATGACACACCTGGGTCAAGGCAGGGTATAACATCCCGAGGGAGGGCCATGGGGGCTGTAGCACCCGGTTGAAGGAGGGGGGCACAGCACGCTTAGCGGTCTAGGAAGTTGGGAGAAGAAGAAAAGGAAAAGTGATTCAAATGTATAATGAGGGGTAAAGAGCCGAAGTAACAGAGAAAAGTCACAAATGAAAAGAAGACGGGGCGCCCCATCTAGGAGGGGTGCAGATGAGAATCACAAGCAGAGCAAGGGCCAGAGATTCTTCTAAGAACGAGGGATGAGAGACCCGCAGGGAAGGGGTTAAAATACACAAGGGTCAGTGCCCGGGGTGAGGGGTGAGAGACCCGCAGGGAAGGGGTTAAAATACACAAGGGTCAGTGCCCGGGGTGAGGGGTGAGTGACCTGCAGGGAAGGGGGTAAAATACACAAGGGCCAGTGCCCGGGGTGAGGGGTGAGTGACCCGCAGGGAAGGGGTTAAAATACACAAGGGTCAGTGCCCGGGGTGAGGTGTGAGTGACCCGCAGGGAAGGGGTTAAAATACACAAGGGTCAGTGCCTGGGGTGAGTGACCTGCAGGGAAGGGGGTAAAATACACAAGGGTCAGTGCCCGGGGTGAGGGGTGAGTGACTCGCAGGGAAGGGGTTAAAATACACAAGGGTCAGTGCCCGGGGTGAGGGGTGAGTGACCCGCAGGGAAGGGGTTAAAATACACAAGGGTCAGTGCCTGGGGTGAGTGACCTGCAGGGAAGGGGGTAAAATACACAAGGGGCAGTGCCCGGGTGAGGGGTGAGTGACCCGCAGGGAAGGGGTTAAAATACACAAGGGTCAGTGCCCGAGGTGAGGGGTGGGTGACCCACAGGGAAGGGGTTAAAATACACAAGGGTCAGTGCCCGGGGTGAGGGGTGAGAGACCCGCAGGGAAGGGGGTAAAATACACAAGGGTCAGTGCCCGGGTGAGGGGTGAGTGACCCGCAGGGAAGGGGTTAAAATACACAAGGGTCAGTGCCCGAGGTGAGGGGGGATGACCCACAGGGAAGGGGTTAAAATACACAAGGGTCAGTGCCCGGGGTGAGTGACCTGCAGGGAAGGGGTTAAAATACACAAGGGTCTTTGCCCGGGGTGAGTGGCCCGCAGGGAAGGGGTTAAAGTACGCAAGGGTCAGTGCCCGGGGTGAGTGATCCACAGGGAAGGGGTTAAAATACTCAAGGACCTGTGCCCGGGGTGAGAGACCCGCAGGGAAGGGGTTAAAAAACACAAGGGTCAGTGCCCGGGTGAGGGGTGAGTGACCCACAGGGAAGGGGTTAAAATACACAAGGGTCAGTGCCCGGGGTGAGGGGTGAGTGACCCGTAGGGAAGGGGTTAAAATACACAAGGGTCAGTGCCCGGGGTGAGGGGTGGGTGACCTGCAGGGAAGGGGTTAAAATACACAAGGGTCAGTGCCGGGGGTGAGTGACCCGCAGGGAAGGGGTTAAAATACACAAGGGTCAGTGTCCGGGGTGAGTGACCCGCAGGGAAGAGGTTAAAATACACATGGGTCAGTGCCTGGGGTGAGAGACCCGCAGGGAAGGGGTTAAAATACACAAGGGTCAGTGCCCGGAGTGAGTGACCCGCAGCAAAGGGGTTAAAATACACATGGGTCAGTGCCCGGGGTGAGTGACCCGCAGGGAAGGGGTTAAAATACACAAGGGTCAGTGCCCGAGGTGAGGGGTGAGTGACCCACAGGGAAGGGGTTAAAATACACAAGGGTCAGTGCCCAGGGTGAGTGACCTGCAGGCAAGGGGTTAAAATACACAAGGGTCTTTGCCCGGGGTGAGTGGCCCGCAGGCAAGGGGTTAAAATACGCAAGGGTCAGTGCCCGGGGTGAGTGAGTGACCCGCAGGGAAGGGGTTAAAATACACAAGGGTCAGTGCCCGGGGTGAGGGGTGAGTGACCCGCAGGGAAGGGGTTAAAATACACAAGGGTCAGTGCCTGGGGTGAGTGACCTGCAGGGAAGGGGGTAAAATACACAAGGGTCAGTGCCCGGGTGAGGGGTGAGTGACCCGCAGGGAAGGGGTTAAAATACACAAGGGTCAGTGCCCGAGGTGAGGGGTGAGTGACCCACAGGGAAGGGGTTAAAATACACAAGGGTCAGTGCCCGGGGTGAGGGGTGAGAGACCCGCAGGGAAGGGGGTAAAATACACAAGGGTCAGTGCCCGGGTGAGGGGTGAGTGACCCGCAGGGAAGGGGTTAAAATACACAAGGGTCAGTGCCCGAGGTGAGGGGGGATGACCCACAGGGAAGGGGTTAAAATACACAAGGGTCAGTGCCCGGGGTGAGTGACCTGCAGGGAAGGGGTTAAAATACACAAGGGTCAGTGCCCGGGGTGAGTGATCCACAGGGAAGGGGTTAAAATACTCAAGGACCTGTGCCCGGGGTGAGAGACCCGCAGGGAAGGGGTTAAAAAACACAAGGGTCAGAGCCCGGGTGAGGGGTGAGTGACCCACAGGGAAGGGGTTAAAATACACAAGGGTCAGTGCCCGGGGTGAGGGGTGAGTGACCCGTAGGGAAGGGGTTAAAATACACAAGGGTCAGTGCCCGGGGTGAGGGGTGAGTGACCCGTAGGGAAGGGGTTAAAATACACAAGGGTCAGTGCCCGGGGTGAGTGACCCGCAGGGAAGGGGTTAAAATACACAAGGGTCAGTGTGCGGGGTGAGTGACCCGCAGGGAAGAGGTTAAAATACACATGGGTCAGTGCCTGGGGTGAGAGACCCGCAGGGAAGGGGTTAAAATACACAAGGGTCAGTGCCCGGAGTGAGTGACCCGCAGCAAAGGGGTTAAAATACACATGGGTCAGTGCCCGGGGTGAGTGACCCGCAGGGAAGGGGTTAAAATACACAAGGGTCAGTGCCCGAGGTGAGGGGTGAGTGACCCACAGGGAAGGGGTTAAAATACACAAGGGTCAGTGCCCAGGGTGAGTGACCTGCAGGGAAGGGGTTAAAATACACAAGGGTCTTTGCCCGGGGTGAGTGGCCCGCAGGCAAGGGGTTAAAATACGCAAGGGTCAGTGCCCGGGGTGAGTGATCCACAGGGAAGGGGTTAAAATACACAAGGACCAGTGCCCGGGGTGAGAGACCCGCAGGGAAGGGGTTAAAATACACAAGGGTCAGTGCCCGGGTGAGTGACCCACAGGGAAGGGGTTAAAATACACAAGGGTCAGTGCCCGGGGTGAGGGGTGAGTGACCCGTAGGGAAGGGGTTAAAATACACAAGGGTCAGTGCCTGGGGTGAGGGGTGGGTGACCCGCAGGGAAGGGGTTAAAATACACAAGGGTCAGTGCCCGGGGTGAGTGAACCGCAGGGAAGGGTTTAAAATACACAAGGGTCAGTGTCCGGGGTGAGTGACCCGCAGGGAAGAGGTTAAAATACACATGGGTCAGTGCCCGGGGTGAGTGACCTGCAGGGAAGGGGTTAAAATACACAAGGGTCAGTGCCCGGGGTGAGTGACCCGCAGCGAAGGGGTTAAAATACACATGGGTCAGTGCCCGGGGTGAGTGACCCGCAGGTAAGGGGTTAAAATGCACAAGGGTCAATGCCCGGGGTGAGTGACCCGCAGGGAAGAAGTTAAAATACACAAGGGTCAGTGTCCGGGGTGAGTGACCCGCAGGGAAGGGGTTAAAATACACAAGGGTCAGTGTCCGGGGTGAGTGACCCGCAGGGAAGGGGTTAAAATACACATGGGTCAGTGCCCGGGGTGAGTGACCCGCAGGGAAGGGGTTAAAATACACAGGGGCAGTGCCCTGGGTGAGTGTTCGCAGGGAAGGGGTTAAAATACACATGGGTCAGTGCCCGGGGTGAGTGACCCGCAGGTAAGGGGTTAAAATACACAAGGGTCAGTGCCCGGGGTGAGTGACCTGCAGGGAAGGGGTTAAAATACACAAAGGTCAGTGCCCGGGGTGAGTGACCCGCAGCGAAGGGGTTAAAATACACATGGGTCAGTGCCCGGGGTGAGTGACCCGCAGGTAAGGGGTTAAAATACACAAGGGTCAATGCTCGGGGTGAGTGACCCGCAGGGAAGAAGTTAAAATACACAAGATTCAGTATACGGGGTGAGTGACCCGCAGGGAAGGGGTTAAAATACACAAGGGTCAGTGTCCGGGGTGAGTGACCCGCAGGGAAGGGGTTAAAATACACATGGGTCAGTGCCCGGGGTGAGTGACCCACAGGGAAGGGGTTAAAATACACAGGGATCAGTGCCCTGGGTGAGTGACCCGCAGGGAAGGGGTTAAAATACACATGGGTCAGTGCCCGGGGTAAGTGACCCACAGGGAAGGGGTTAAAATACACAAGGGTCTGTGTCCGGGGTGAGAGGTCAGTGACCCACAGGGAAGGGGTTAAAATACACAAGGGTCAGTGTCCTTGGTGAGGGGTGAGTGACCCACAGGGAAGGGGTTAAAATACACAAGGGTCAGTGCCCGGGAGAGGGGTGAGTGACCCGCAGGGAAGGGGTTCAAATACACACGGGTCAGTGCTCGGGGTGATGGATCAGTGACCCGCAGGGAAGGGGTTAAAATACACAAGGGTCAGTGCCCGGGGTGATGGATCAGTGCCCGGGGTGAGGGGTCAGCGCCCAGAGTGAGGGGTCAGTGCCCAGGGTGGGGGGTCAGTGCCTAGGGTGAGGGGTCAGTGCCGTGGTGAGGGGTCAGTGCCGGTGGTGAGGGGTCAGTGGCCGTGGTGAGGGGTCAGTGCTGAGGGTGAGGGGTCAGTGCAGAGGGTGAGGGGTCAGTTCCCGTGGTGAGGGCTCAGTGCCCGTGGTGAGGGGTCAGTGCCTGTGGTGAGGGGTCAGTGCCTAGGGTGAGGGTTCAGTGCCCTGGGTGAGGGGTCAGTGTCCGGGGTGAGGGGTCAGTGCCCAGGGTGAGGGGTCAGTGCCCGTGGTGAGGGGTCAGTGCCCAGGGTGAGGGGTCAGTGCCGAGGGTGAGGGGTCAGTGCCCAGGGTGAGGGGTTAGTGCCCGCAGTGAGGGGTCATTGCTGAGGGTGAGGGGTCAGTGCCCAGGGTGAGGGGTCAGTGCCAGTGGTGAGGGGTCAGTGCCCGTGGTGAGGGGTCAGTGCCCGTGGTGAGGGGTCAGTGCTGAGGGTGAGGGGTCAGTGTCTGTGGTGAGGGGTCAGTGCCAAGGGTGAGGGGTCAGTGCTGAGGGTGAGGGGTCAGTGCCTGTGGTGAGGGGTCAGTGCCCGTGGTGAGCGGTCAGGGTCCGTGGTGAGGGGTCAGTGCCTGTGGTGAGGGGTCAGTGCCTGTGGTGAGGGGTCAGTGCCGAGGGTGAGGGGTCAGTGCCTGTGGTGAGGGTCAGTGCCCGGGGTGAGGGGTCAGTGCCCAGGATGAGGGGTCAGTGCCCGTGGTGAGGCGTAAGTGCCGTGGTGAGGGGTCAGTGCCTGTGGTGAGGGGTCAGTGCCCGTGGTGAGGGGTCAGTGCCGAGGGTGAGGGGTCAGTGCCGAGGGTGAGGGGTCAGTGCCCGAGGTGAGGGGTCAGTGCCTGTGGTGAGGGGTCAGTGCCGAGAGTGAGGGTTCAGTGCACGGGGCGAGGGGTCAGTGCCCAGCGTGAGGGGTCAGTGCCCAGGGTGAGGGGTCAGTGCCCGTGGTGAGGGGTCAGTGTCGAGGGTGAGGGGTCAGTGCCTGCGGTAAGGTGTCAGTGCCAGCGGTGAGGGGTCAGTGCCGAGGGTGAGGGGTCAGTGCTGAGGGTGAGGGGTCAGTGCCTGTGGTGAGGGGTCAGTGCCCGTGGTGAGGGGTCAGTGCTCGTGGCAAGGGGTCAGTGCCTGCGGTGAAGGGTCAGTGCCCGCGGTAGGGGTCAGTGCCCGCGGTGAGGGGTCAGTGCCTGCGGTGAGGGGTCAGTGCTGAGGGTGAGGGGTCAGGGCTGAGGGTGAGGGGTCAGTGCCTGTGGTGAGGAGTCAGTGCCCGTGGTGAGGGGGCAGTGCTTGCCGTAAGGGGTCAGTGCCCAGGGTGAGGGGTCAGTGCCCACGGTGAGGGGTCAGTGCCTGTGGTGAGGGGTCAATAGCAAGGGTGAGGGGTCAGTGCTGAGGGTGAGGGGTCAGTGCCTGCGGTGAGGGGTCAGTGCCTGCGGTGACGGGTCAGTGGTGAG